>NC_080049.1:9710051-9845051 GCF_026212465.1 Amaranthus tricolor | reverse complement strand
TTTAACAATAATCAATAGTGTGAATTATTTATAATAAATAGATGATATATGATATTCAAATTAATTTTTCCTTAATATTGTTTTTGATCCCACCATAATGGGACATGAAAGTTATTGAAGTGTACGTGCAATTAGCCTATAAATACTCCTCTTCTCATCAAGAGTTTTATTGTACAACAAAAAAGTGTGTTCTATCTTCTTACTAAATCTTCACTCAAATATATTTTTCCATATTGAATTGCAATAATCTCTTGAATTTTCTAAGAGTAGACAATATTATTAATTCAAGGGTTAATAATGGATATGCTTCAAGTTTTTCACATGAACAAAGGTCAAGGGGAGTCCAGTTATGCACAGAATTGTACTGTTCAGGCAAACAAACTTAACTCCTTATTTCTTGGTGTTTACGATTAGTATATAATTAGTTTTTCTTAGATTATTCACACGATAGGCTAGACTCACTGTTAGAATAATATATAACATATCAATGAACTAACTCAATCAAAAGTTTAAGCTTATGATTAAGACTCTGTTTATATTCTCTAACAATATACAACATTTCTTGAGGCCTCAACCATAATTTTAAGCTTTTCGTTGAAGGTCCAGAAATAGTTATATTCTTTACAGCAAATGTCCTGTGACACGGCCGCATACGTGCGACCACTCTTAGGTCCAACATATAATTTTGAAATAACCATTTTAAAGCTGAATTGGACATTTTGAACCTTAAAATAGGCATTTTAAGTCATGGATTTGACAAGCTTTAAACCATTGGAATAAACATTTTAAGTCTTGAAATAGATATTTTACAGTTGGAAAAGGTAAGTAAAATTTAAAATTAAAGATTTAAAGGTTAGAGTAGTTAGAAGTGGTCTTTTTTAGTGGTGGAGGTGTTTTAAGGGTTGAAATCGATAACTAAAAATTAAATTAAGCCTCTGGAGAAAGAAGATAGAGACTTGGAGTAGGGATTTTAAGTGTTAGATTTGGCTTTTAAAGTCTTGATTTAAGTGTTTTCAGGCTTGAATTCGGCAAATAAAAAATCTTTTTAGTCGCACGCGTGAGGCTGCCGCATATAAGTTTTTGTGTATTCTTTAACAATCGCGCATGTCTAAATCATGGGCCTTAAAATTTGATTTAAAGCCTTATTATATTAAATTGTGTAACATATAAAGTTAATTCTATAGAGATTGTATATGATCACTTTAAAACTGTAAAAGTGATCACTTCAAAATTGCAAGTGAATACTTTAAGTTTATACGTCATTACTATAAGACAATATGCATATGTTAGGTCAACGCAATAGAAATGATCTTACTATAAGAAGTGAGAATGTCTTATCTCATAATTTGTCATTCATATTAAATTGTACGTCATAAGGTAAAGTCCAATAATTATTTTTTTCTTATGAAAGTTGTGATTATTCTTAGTTTTTAAGACAATGAAAATGGCAAATACATTACTTTTAAAGAGAAAACAATTTATAAAAATTTATATTTTCATACAAATTAAGAATTATATGTTAGTCAATGGCTATAATCTCAAACTTTATTATAATTGTTGGCTTTAATAACCAATCACTAAATAATTTCAATAACATACACAAAAATATAACATTCGAGTTACATATTTGTAGAAATCACGATTAGTGTATCCACCCTATACTTTTGCAGGAACTTATCCGTTTGAGATAATTGTTGCCTTTTTTTAAAGGGGCACACGTATAATATGTACGTTATCTTTCTTTCTCGTATGGAATATTAGATTGATGATTATAACTAAAACCCTAAACTTTTGCCCTTTGTGATTTACATACATTTATTTAAATTTACAGAAAAAGATAATGTTGTTGGCGAAATCATATCTAAAAGAAGCCATACAAGGGTACCTTAAGAATGGTTATCCAGAGAGCATGGTGATCGCAGATCTGGGTTGCTCGTCGGGCCCCACTGCCCTCGAGGCGGTGTCGGATATCATTGAAGCGGTGGTTGCGACATGCCCCAAGCATTTATCACCAAAGTTTATGGTGTTCTTGAATGACTTACCAAAGAATGACTTCAATGGAGTATTTGCGTCATTCTATGATTTTCAAGAGAAGTGGAGAAAACAAAAGGGTGATGATTTTGGACCTTGTTTTATAGCGGGTCTTCCTGGGAGTTTTTATGGGAGATTGCTTCCTCCCAATGGCTTGCACTTTATCCACTCTTCTTCTAGCTTACATTGGCTCTCTCAGGTTTATTTTAATGACTTTTAACTTCTATTACTTTTCAATTTATTTCATTTATTTATTATTAAAGAAAAACATGCTATGTATACCGTGATCTAACATTTAATATCATGTTAAAAAAATAACTCGCTTAAACAAAAGTCAAAATTAATAGTGGCTATTGATTATTACTCCTTTAATATATTTATAGTAAAAAAAAGTCAAAATGGCACTAATATAACTGCTTAATTAGTGATTATTCTCAAATAGTGTTTTTTGCAACTATATAATATGGTTCGGTTTCAGAAAAAATTGATTTAAAATTTAAGAATATGTACATAAAAATTCGAGATATTAATGATTGTAAAATTAATTTATGATTAACCATTTATTAAAAATCGTTAAGGAGATCAAACCTCAATCAATTAATTTTCTTTGGTTACTGTTGAGTTTATATTTTACATTAGTATAATAAACTCTGAAAAAATGAAAAAGATAAATTAATCTAGTGTAAAATAGATCCATCTAATTTAAATGTATAATTTTACCTTAGTGATAAATTTTTAAAATTTCAAAGTAATTTATCATGATAAAATTAAAGTAAATTTTGTGAAAAGTATGGATAAATTCTTAAAATAAATATGAAATATTTGTAACAAAAATAAATAGTCTAGTGGGTACGAACCACCAATAGTAAGTGACTAAATGCAAGCAAACGTTATCCTTTTACGACTGTATCTTTCATTGAAGTTGTGGTTATAAATTAAAGTACTCTATTTTTATTTTATGAAATTAAAAAGCGCAAAGTACATAACTCGCAAGATAAATTTGACTTTTATTATTTATAGATTTATGTACTTTCTCTGTTTATTTGAAATAAAATCGGTTGATTAAAATATGTGAGTGCTTTTTGAGATAGATATTACGAGTTACTATTTTACAGGGTAATTGATTTTTGGTAAGGTTGTTGATTGATATTTAGCCTTTAATGTGTTGGGTAAACTATATTTTTTGATAAATATTTATCAAGTGAGAAAAAATTAAAATTAAAAAATTATTTTGAAATGAAAAGGAAAAAATGATATAAACACCTTTTTGCATTGGCATTAATAATTAACACAACAAAAAACTATGTTGTACCTACAAATATTTACCTTTAATTATTATTTGTTGGAAATTGCCCACATAATACAAAGTTTGTGTAGTTGACATCTATATGCGGACTAAAACTAATCGTTAATTTTTTGAATTTTTTTTTTAAAATAGGCGATAAATAATTAAATTTAACTTTTCATAGGCTGAATATATTAAACTTATAACAAATAGTATATTCAACTATTATAGACTTATAGTTATAACTAGTAGTGATATAGAAAAATCAAAGTTAAACTATTTTTTAAACTATTAGACTAAAATAATACCTTAACTTGAATAATCAAAACTCCATTCATTATAATAAACCAAATTAATGTAAATAATAATTAAACTATTATAAATTATTAATTAATCAATAAAATTAATAATTAATTATAACTAGAGCTGACAAATGGATTTTCTTAGATATATTAAAATAAACAAAAAAAATATTTAAGACTATTTATGATTTTATAAAACAAACAACGTTTTGTGGGCATCTTGTAGGGAACTTCCTATGCCTAAAAACTCGCAGTTGCCGTAGGAAATTAAAAAAAAAATTTGATAGTGTAATTTTTTAATATAGCATACTACCATACTCCGCTCTCCTCTCAAATTTAACATTTTGAACTTTAATGAATATATAATTGTAAAATTTGACCATATATTTGTTATATCAATTATCTGATAAGAAATGATAAATTTAGATTTATGTCAAGTCAATGCACTTTTTCTCTTTAATTTGATATTAATTTTATAATAGATAGGACATAAGATAAATACTCTTTTGTTTTTATTTGTTTTTCTAATTTACTTTTGTGGCAGATTCTAATGCAAACACAAAAGTTAAATGATTTTAATTGTAAGTTTTTAAAAATCTAAAAAGTTAATATTTAGAAAATATATATTCAAACGAATATATTAAGATTTCATATTAATATATTTTCTCATATAGATTAATGAGAAATTATAATCAAAGTTTGACACTAAAATTTATAAATTTTATTTGAGAAAAACATAAGAAAACGAAGAAAGTATTCTACATGATAGTTAATATATGCTAACCATTATCATTGACGATGTGAACTGACCTTAATAAAGTAAAGGTGTTCAACGAGCCAGGTCAAAAATTGAATGGGGTTGGGTCATGTCAAATGTTAAACATGTCGGGTCAGGTCAAAGCCCATTTAAATCCGACCCACTTTGACCCGATTTTTAAAAGTTCATAAAATAGTTTTTTTTATTATACTTTATGGCCCATTGGATCAACCCACTTATGTATATAATAATATCATTTACAAACATTTTTAAAAAGTGGTAAATTTTATTTAGCAATTAATTCTTATAACTATTCGACCTGGCCCGGCCCAACCCTTTACATCATGCCCGTTAATGACCCGCCCCGTTTATCACCTCTACAGCAAAGTCATGTTGCATTAAGTCAAAATGTAAATTGAATATATAAAGGAAAAAATTACCGTGAATAATACAGCCTTTGTTAATTTTCCTACAATAATACCAATTATTGATTAATCATGAATAATACTAACTTAGGGGGAGTATTTTCCTAGAATAATACCAACTTTAGTTTATTAACTAATTTACCAATTTTTTTTGTCTTATAATCACCTTGTAGAAAAATAAAAATTAGAATAAAATAAAGATATTATTTCAGAATAATATGTTTTTAGGAAGTTAAGATCTTTTTTAATATTTAGGATATTAAGGTTATTTTGTTTTCTACTCCTATTATTTAGGTTTAGGTTAATATTTTGTTTTCTTATTTTTAGTCCTAATCTCATGTATAAATAGAGGTGTTCCTCTCATTGATAAATCAATAAAAATTCAATATTCACGAGACTAAACCCAAACCAAATTCCGCATGAAGATTTTCTATATGGTATCAGCGCCGTAAGGTTTTCCTGGACGAAAAAACTCTATCGGTATTTTATCATTGATCATAATCGACCAAAATCGATCCAAACAAATACCAAATCAAAATAAAACCAATCAAATCAAAAACAAAACCAAAACCGGAACTATGATTTCTATGGCTCAAATGGAACAACATTTGTTCCAACTTATCCAAAAACACAACAAAAAAATTCATACTTGGCCAGAAATTTCTGAAAAATTACATTTCAAAAATTACACTAAGTGGTGTAAAGAAATTCAAATTGAAATTGATGATCGGGGGCGACTCAATCATATCATTGTCGCCCTTCATGCCACCAGAGATCAACAATGGATCAAAGTGATATATTGGTGATCTCTTGGATCCTTGCAAGTCTTGTACCCATCATTATTAATTGTGTTCTTCTCGGGCCAATTTCGCTACCTCCCGTGAATGACCCCATCCAACGTGAGTCACGAGGGGGAGAAATATAGGAGATAAGGAAGAAGAAGAAAATCCGAAACCCGAAATTAATAATCAAACCCAAAACCGAGATGAAGACCCCCGAAACCAAGGTTTAAAAAAAATTCTCAACAAAGGTACAAATAATTTGTTAGGTGTCACTGATTCTAATACCACCACCAATATCGGTGTTCACGGTGAGTTGAAGGTCGAAAATAATGAGAAAGAGGAATGTAGTTCAAAAGTGAGAAGGACAGAGGAGACCGAGAATGAGAAGTGTAATATTTTATTTCCTCATTTAATTTCTTTTTATATGGAGGAACAAAATAATAAAACCCTACCCCATCAAATTCCCATTAACAATGAACCATTTCTTTACTCAATCCATGTTTTTCGTGAGTTCCTAGCCCAACTCACTCCTTTTCCTTCCCAATCCAACTCACGTGAGCCTAAAATCCAACAACCTAAATTGCAAAGCTTTGACCCAAATAATAAAATAAATCAACTCAATTTGCTTCTTGACCTTTTATCCAAACTCAAAAAATTGAAAATAAATTATGACAAATTTGCCGATGAGATCATCAAAATGCGCTTTGTAAAATCAAAATCAACTAACAGACTTTCTGTTAAAAGCGATTGGATTCGAAGATTTGAAAATTATTGTGTAAGTTCAATTTCGGTGATCCCGGGACCTAACTTGAGGGGGAGTGTAGAAAAATAAAAAGTATAACAAAATAAACATATTATTATTTCAGAATTATGTTTTTAGGAAGTTAAGATCTTTTTTAAAATTTAGGATATTAAGGTTATTTTATTTACTATTATTTAGGTATAGGTTAATGTTTTGTTTCCTTATTTTTAGTCCTAATCTCATGTATAAATAGAGTTGTTCATCTCATTGATAAATCAATAAAAATTCAGTATTCACCAGACTAAATCCAAACCAAATTCCACATTATGATTTTCTACACACTTATAATTTAATTTTTAAATTGTTAGGGATTTTCTAGGAAAATACTCTTTTAAATTTGGATTATTCATAGTTAATCTATAGTTGGTATTACTGTAAGGAAATTAACAAGAAATTGTATTATTCACGGTAATTTTTCCATATATGAATGGAGTATAAATTTGCAGGTTCCACAAGGTTTGAATGAGGACGATCAGCCAAGAATATTAAACAAAGGAAACGTATATATATCAAGGACAAGCACAATGGAAGTAGTAATGGCATACAAGCAGCAATTCAGAAACGATTTCTTGACATTTCTGAAATGTCGTGCATCTGAGATGATTTCAAGTGGTCGTATGGTCTTAACATTTGTTGGTAGGAATTCTGTTGAACCTACTTCTCTTCAAGATAGCTATCCTTGGGACTTCATTTCTCATTGTCTTGCAACCATGGTTTCCGAGGTTAGTTTACTCTCATCAAAATTCTTTTTTTTTTTTAATACTAAATGAAAGGAAATAGAAATTCTTTTTCACATATAAGATTAAATTTCGTTAACTTATAAACAAAAAAGTTGCAAAGTCATGCCTTGGGATTCGAGAGGCCTAGAAAAACATTAAATATGAGCTCCTAAGTATTAAATATACTATTATTAGCCCCTAACTATTAGCTATTAATTAAGGTATGACATCCAGGCTTGGGAGAGACCACCTAACTTTAGGACGACCGCTCGTGCAAGAGTAGTCCATTCGACCAGGTTTTAATATTTTTATAATACACGATTATTAAATTGATCAATTTAAGGTCATAATCGATACTTCAAAGTTAAAAAAAATGCCTTTAAAAAGTTATAACTGATCATATATAATTAATTACTTAAAGGTCATAATTGGTCACTTTAAGATTATACGTTATAATGGACTCATTACAGATTATGAATTGGAATTGATTCATATATACGTGATGACTTATAATTTAGTACTATATGCTTTAAATTGATCACTTTAAGATTGTACTTGATCAGTTTTACACTTTTTAGTTGATTATCATGTTAAAGTATTCCACTCTAATGTTATAATTAATCACTTCTTATTTAACAGATTACATTGAGGACTGAATTGATCTTTAAAGTCATATTTGATCACTTTTAGGTCAAAATTTAAAATGGATCAATCTATATGTGTTTGGTCTTGCTATAAGACAGTCTTTCTTGCTACTTTGTGGAATTTTAATCGCTTTTCTAATATATTTGGATGAGACCGAAGCATAGACCCCTCTTAGGCTTTTATAGCATTTATAGGGTCGATTCAGGAGGCATGAGCAAAGTGATTAGTTGTGATTACTATTTCTATAAAGTTTTATATTCAAGATTACTTGCTTGTAATTAAGTTGAAGAAAGTATGGATTACATAACAGTTTGCATGCGAATTTTGTAGGGGCTTATCGAAGAAGAGAAGTTAGATTCATTCAATGTACCATATTATGCACCTTGTCTTGAAGAAATAAAAGAATTAGTGGATGAAGAATCATCATTTAGTGGGCATATTTTTGAAGCAGTTGAAGTTGAATGGGATGGAGGCATAAACCTTAATGATGAGTCAAGTTCATTAATGATGCCAACAAAAGGAGAAAGAATTGCCAAAATGCATAGAGCTGTTGCTGAATCAATGCTTCAACATTATTTTGGAGCTGATCTTATGGATGACTTTTTTCATAGATATGCTCAAGTTTTGGATGATTACCTCATTCAAAACCCTAATTCTAAATCAATTTGTTTGGTTGTTTCTTTGATAAAAAATTGAGAAATCTTACAAATGAGCTATTGTTATGAGAAACTGTTTCTCGGTGAAATGATTTTAAATAAAAAGTCTATATATTCTTATAATATGTATTAGATGGAATATCTAACGTAAAAATAAGACACATCTCTCAATGAGATCGTCTTAAACAACAATTTATGCTTACAAATCATCAATACTTGCTAGGCTACCTAAGCTTAGCTTACTTGTGGACTTGTTTTTCTCGACGACGTTTTTTAAACTTTTGGTAATTTTTTTGTGTTTGGAATTTAGTTGAAGATTGTCATAATAACTATTTCTTTCAAGAAAAAAGTTCTTATTTATTATTGTTGTTATTAGACGTGATGTTAATAAAATATGTAAGGTTTCAAGATTCTTCATAGAAAATTCATGTATAAGAAAATAATCACCTTTTTTCTTAGTGTTAGACGATTATTTTAGAATATATAACAACATAATGTTAGCAACCTCATACCCTCTACAAATTATAAGTAGCAAAAAGCGAGGATATATAGTAAGCCATTAAATCTTGTTTAAGGCCATACAGTAATCAACGGAGAATACAACCATGCATTTTGAGTTACTAGGATCAACAAAACCCCGGCCAAATACTCCCTCTATTACTTTTTATTTGTTATATTATTAAAATGGACGATTTTATAAATTTTTGTCAACTTCAAAAAAGCATTGCCATTTTGAAACATGTTCATTTCCTAAAATAACTCTATCAACATTAAAAAAATGATTTGTAAATTACAGCCTTAATGTTTTTTGTTATTTTGCAAATTATAACCACTAAAGTACCAAGGTTTGCAGGTTCAGGTCAAAACACAGAATTCCGACCATTTTGGTGGTTGGAAATTTAGGTTAAATGGACGAGGTTCTGTGTTTTTCGTCTAAAGCTGTAAACTTTGATACTTTGGTGGCTGTAATTTGCAAAAAATAAACATTAAAACTGTAATTCACAAAAGTGTTGAACTTTAAGACTGTAATTCACAAATTATTGTAAAAGAAACACCAAAGCTTATATAAGAGACCGTCTACCCACCCTTAATTTGTCACATTCTAATAGTTGTTTTCTTGGTTTTTCGAGAGTCATACATTTTCTGGTTTTTTCTCATCTATATTTTAGACTTTCTCACACCCACTATTTTTCTAATAAAAATTACTTGATTTATATGAAAATATCATACATATAATATATTTCAATTTTTTTCACTATATTAAAGGTTTAAGCTAAGTGTGGTTAGCATAAAAGTCAATCAAAGCGGCCAACACTTTTAACTGGTTAAATAAGTCATCTAAAAGACAAACAACTATTTGCCGCCAAACACCCACTAAACGTTTATATCGCTGGTGCAATTTTAGCTATATTTTGTTCCTATTTATCCCCATTTTATGCTCAGTTAGTGTGAGCTTTTATGATTGCCATTTTGGGATTTCACACTTGCTTAAGTGTTTTGGTTCTTTTGTTATGTTTCATGTACATTTTGTCAAACCAATCATAATCTGAGCATCTTTGGTGTATTCAGTGCTAAAATTTATTTTACGACCAATCAACTCAACAAAAATAAACAATTATAGCCAACATTTATAAATGAAAGTCGAATAACATTAACAACTGATAAGTAATAAGATTAAGTAGTACAATATTGTATAATATGGTCTAAAGTAATCTATTACGATTTGTTTGAACTAATTTGGTCTTAATATTTTAATCTAACGTAATTAAATTTGATTTGATATGATATGATCAGATCTAATTCAATAAAAGCAAATAGCAAATGGAAGAAAGCAAGCTGAAAATGTGAGTGTTTAGGCCTCACACAAATGAAGAACAACACAGAACATACAAGAAAAAGCAGAACAAATATCAATGAACACAAAACATAACAATAAAGTGAGGTAATATCTTGATTATCTCCCACTCAAACAATGTTTACGTTTTGTTAATGATTCAAGAACACACTAATAAAATAAAACTCCCTCTTGAGAATAAGCGTTCAAGACAATAACATCACAAACGATGAAGAACACGCTCATACTAATGCAAAGAAGAAGAAAGCTCTCTTGGTATTCACTCTAACCCCCGTATGAACCCTTCAACTTATTATTATTCTAATGAATTTATAAGCAAATAGAGATACAACATTCTAGACTTAACCCGTAGCTTTCATTGCAACCTTGAAGAAAAAGTCAAAATAGATATTAACTCTTGGCATTTTGAATTGCTGCTCGAACGAGCAAGTGCACTGCTCAAACGAGCAACTAACATTTCCACTTATCACCTGCTGTTGTCTATGATGCTTGAATGAGCCCAAGGGGTACTCAAATGAGCAGCTCTATTGCACCTTCTCTGTTTACTGTTTCTTCTTGCCTCATTTGACACAATCTTCCTCCATGCCTTGCCTCGTTCAAGGTGTGATCCAACATTTTAGTAGAAGGATGAACCCTGGTTCAGAAGCAACAACATCTGGGATTCAAGACCAAGCTAGGCAAATTCAGTCCAACACAGAGACAACTGAGTTTGCACACGTACCACTATCTGCAAACAAATTAAAAGCTCAGTCCAAGAACATCTCTATGACATTGCAACCATGGACCTACATTGGGATACATATTAAAAGGGCACGGATGGTTTTGACCCTAACTGAGCAAGACCACGTGTAATCACCTTAGTTTAGTACATGAGCAATGTTAGTTTAGTGCATGAGCAATGCAGCGTTGGCCTTAACAGAATTCTGTTATGAGCTGTGCCTTTGTGAAAGTAACTTTCTTTTTTGTTCTTCTTTGACTTTCTCGTTATGATGTGAACAGTTTAATTAACTTTCTTAGAGGCAAAGGTTAATTAACTCTCTCATCGATCAATACTCTACAGCAAATTTTATAAATGGTGAACAGTTTAAATGGAATGAAAGCATAAAAAATCGATAAAGTTCAATCTAATGGTTGAAGACTTTCTCGTTATGATATGAGCTTCTTTCTTATCACTAAAAAATTTAAGATAAAATTACTATGAATAATACAACCTTTCATTAATTTTCTTACAATAACACCAATTTTTGATTAACCATGAATAACACAACTCAGGGGATTTTTCCCAGAATAATACCAACTTCAGTTTATTAGCTAATTACCAATTATTTTTGTCATATAATCTCTTATAGTTTAATTTTTAACATGTTAAGGATATTCTAGAAAAATACCCCTCGAAGTTGGCATCATACATCATATTAAAAAGCTTAAAAATTCTAAGTGTCACAATTAGATAGGGTTTGCCAAATGAAATTTATTTATTTGCTAAAGAAAAATGGCATGACATTTGATGTTGATTAATATCTTTATCATTAAAGAATCTTTTATTAGCATTTATTTTTAGTTAAAACATGTAAATTAGAGACTTTAAAAACGGCATAATATACTTTTGTCAATTTTCAAAGTTACATAGTTAATTTATATACATATTACTGTCAAATTGATCAGTCTTTCTATTGCATAATATTTCTGGCTTTATTTTTTAATATTATATGTTTATATATGTTGATATTTAATTAAAATCGTGCATTGTACGGGTATTTACACTAGTTATTCATAGTTAATCAAAAGTCTGTATTATAATAGGAAAATATACAAAATATTGTATTATTCATGATAATTTATCCAAAATTTAATTAGCTATCAATTTTTGCTGCTAGAAAAAAAAAGGAAATGAAAAAAATAGCACTCATGGAATATTGAATTCAACAGGCTAATAATGGAAAACACTAATGAGTATCATGCAGGCCAAAATCCCAACACTCATAATCATTCATCAACACTAACCTTACGTGGCCCTTCTTCCATCGTTGAATAACACCATTATAATGATGATCATATCAAACTATTTAAATTACCAATTAAATTTAAACAATATTTTGGTACTCTATATTTAATGTATGAAAATATTTACAATCGATGAGAGTGTCTAAGAGCAAAATTAAATCCCCAATAAGTATATCAATTACAATTAATTCTCTTCAAAATTTTATCTTCAAATTTGAAGATTAATGGCATTGGGATTATTCCTATTTGTTCCATTTTTATTACTATTTTTTAGTTATTTAATAAAAAGGTCATTAAAAATTACTAATGATAGTGAAAATGGAGAATTAAGGATAAAATACCCACCAGGAAGTAGAGTAATATTACCTTATATTGGAGAATCCTTGCAGTTCATTGCAGCTATATATACTAAACAAGGCTTCTATAGCTTCGTTCAAGCTCGCCGTCTAAGGTATACTTTCTTCGTTTTATTATAATTGTTACCTTTATTTTTTTTTTATTATAGTTGTTACTTATATTTTTTTCTTTTCAATGTAAATAGTATACGTGAGATCATTTATATTTTGATTTAACATAAATTAAAATTTTAAAAAGACATTATTGATGAATTATATGTCTAAGTAGTTTAAATAAAATTTCATTTAATTATGTTTTACTTAGATATTAGCCTCAATATATATATATATATATATATATATATATATATATATATATATATATATATATATATATATATATATATATATATATATATAATAAACTCAAATGATAAAAAATGTTAAACACCTAAGATACCAAATATTTTAGAATACAGGCAATTTATTGTTTTTTGGGGGAGTTCAATTTTTAGATTATTGAGATCATTTGCTTGTATTTATAATCCTTCTTTGCATATTAATACACAGCTGTTATATCTCTTCTACTATTTGCTTTTTGATTTGGGGAAGGGGAAAGGGAAAGGGAAAGGGAAAGGGAAAAGGGAATTGATCCTTACATATTGGGGGTGAAAATCAAAATCTTAACACAAGGGTAAGAAAGACATCTTTGAGCATAAACCTATCCATCCTGAATCTCACGATGTTTTATGTTATTGTCGAGTAATTAGACTTATTTATTTAGGTCATAGGATCTATTTCAGGCTAGGTGTTTTGAATTGGTTTAAAATCGAATTATGTGTTTATATAATTGGTTATTATTTATTTTTAAATTAATTTTGATGTCCGATCAAAAAAGGACGTGATTACAAAATTGGGTATATGTCGAATCATCGAATTTGTGTTAAACACCTCAAATAAAAAGTTTAAACTAAAAGACAATAAAACTATAGAATTGGGAGACTAATTTAAAATTTCACTTGTTTGGAACTTCAAAAGTATCTCATGATGAAAATACAAGAAAAGTAGATGCTCAAAATTTTGAATCTTCCCTTATCACCAATAGTTAATTAAACCATTGTATTTTTCTTAATTTTCAGAAAAGAGACGCTTAATTTTCCATTCATGTGTCTTGAGCATCCATTTTTCAATATTCACTTTTAATTATCCTACAAAACAAAAAAATCAACATTTTCTCATTGACCAAGTGGCAAACAAAGGTGCTTATTATTCAAAATGAACCATGTTTATTTGTTGGTCTTATTCCCTTTGGTATCCATATTTGCTTTACATGTTCTCTTGAAAGGACTGACGTTGTAGTCCTAAGATATTCTGTTTTAGACTACTGTTTTTAGATTTCAAAGTTTTGACAGTGTCTTCAATATTGGACTTTTCAGGTTTTCATTTAAGGTTTTCTTTATTAATTTCATCTCTACTTTCAGCATAAAAACATGAAATCTTGTCTAGTGAGTTAATATTTGTGGTTAATACTACTCATTTTCGAACACATCATATAAGGTGTTTGCTAAGACTTCTTTAGAACATGTTATAAAATAGTCTAGGGTTACCTCTTTCGGAGAATCATTTTCCTCTTTCTTATTTTCCATCAAGCATAAACGAGCTTGTCCATCCTCATTTTCTTATTTACTGGATGCTTCTGAGTCAGTCCATTTTGCATCCATTGTTTGTTTCTTTTTGTCCCTTTTGTAGTAGTATGTGATTTTGTTAGGGCATTCTTTTACTAGATGATTTGTAGAATCACATTAAAAAAGCTAGTTTACTTTTTTATTTTTGGAAAAATTACCAAAAAGTACATAATAATTTTTTTTAGAAAGAGATTTGCCAAAAAATACCTAATGAAATTTTTTATGTTCCCAAGAGTACCAACTAACCACTTCCCTCAGTTGAACGTCATCTTTTTGCTTTAACTCACGAATGATTTGCACGTTAGCTTGTTGATTGGCTTATTTCCTACCAAATATTCGAGGTCCTCTAACTCCTTCACCCTTCTCTCCTTTTCTTACACTGTTCATAATTTAAAACCGAAACATAAAACTTAAATCGACTGCAACAAGAGAAATTTAATTGGGAATCAAATCAAAAGATGACGGTCAACTACTAGTAGTCGTTAGGTTGTACTCTTAAAAGAAAAAATTTTGTTATGTATTTATTGGCAAAATTTTTATTAGGTACTTTTTGGAAAATAAAACTTATTAGGTATTTTCTGGTAATTTTTACTTTATTTTAAGAAAAAGATTTACCTTTGTAATTGTTTTTTTATTTGAAGTTTATCAATTTCTTCTTCATTTTCATGATGCATTCCGATCCTCTAGAAATGAGTGCAAATGAATCTTCTTCTTCATCACGATTACCATTTTCTAGTTGAGGATTCTTCTACCTTTTGGTATTTGAGAGAAGGATACTTCATGGATGGAGTTACATCATCCTCGCCATCATTTTAAATGTTTTGCTCATGGGTAGTACGCTTTTCTCGAAGATCATCCAGAGACAATGTTTTAAGGTCTTGAGCTTCTTTAATGGTTGTGATCTTTGGACCCCACTAAGATCGTGGATTACAACATAATACTTCTCTCAACATCTGTACATTAGAAAAAGTTTTACCTAACGAATTCAAACTGTTAGTAATTAAAGTAAAACGAGCAAACATTCTATTTATATTTATATTTTGCTTCATTTTAAACATTTCATATTGTTGCATCAAGATATTGATCTTAATTTCCTTCACTTGACTAGTACGTTCATATGTCAGGACTAGTTTATTCCATATTTCTTTTGCATTGACACAAGAAGAAATCCTATTGAATTCCGTTCTTAAGCACACCACTGTTGATTCATGGCTCTATAGATTTTTGAAACTGTTTCCAAGTTGGTTTTATTGAATATGGATTTGGACTTTAGAACATAATTGCCACTTGAATATTTCTTCATTGGAGTTTAGGACAATTCTTGATAATTTTCCATATTTCCATATCTTGATCAATGACACATTTTCATCAATGTTTTTCAATGAGTGACTGAGCTATTTTTTACAGTCGTTTATACTTGCCAAAGTAATTTACAACTACTCCTAAATATAATACAACTAAGTAACATAATAGTAAGCAGATGTTCGATCCACAGGGAAAATAGGACCTTCAAATTATTTAGGTGTATCTTCTTAGATATGAATACTAATATAAGGGGGTTAAGTGTAATGATGAGGAAACTTGTTTCAATTCACTAAAAACAACTAATAAAGATTATGTGGTTGTAAACAGATAATAGTATTCCAACTTCACACATTAATTTTCAATAATCCGAAATCAACACAATCAACTATTCTATTGAAAGGAAAAGCGTCCTTAAACTTGATTTATAAATGTATAAATGAAAAGCATTAAGTATACATCATAACAAGTCAACACACTTATGGAATTATATACTAAAGCAAGATTACAATTAACAAAAAATGATAATCCTTCTTAAACAACTTATAAACTAAAGCAAGTTTTATAAATTATTTAAGTTGCTAACATACTCAAATTAAACAAAGCATCCAATTCAAAAGCACGTGAACAAGCAATTAGAAAACCTATTTGCAAACTAAGCATTCAAATTAAACCAATTCAATTCATATTCAAGATCAAAGAGATTATCAAAGATGATTGTATTAATGATGAAAAAGACTTACAATTAATGGCAATAGAAGATACTAACTTTCCTCAAGATGAGAACCTTAGCCAACAATGGTCATCTCTTTCAAAAGCATGAGGAAGATTAAGTTTTCAGATTTTCCCAATTACAACCCCAAATTAATTTCAGCAAAAGTTTTTGATTCTAAAACTATCTATGACTAAAACTACTACAATCCATCCCTTAAATACTAGTTTACATAAGTTTACGTAATTGAGAGGAGAAGAAAACATCATTACTTTGATTTGAGCCATCTTCTTCGTCTATTTTACTGTCTTTTGCATCCAATCATCATCAAAAGTAAAATGTGAAGGCGACAACTTTTAAAAAGTTGGAACGCTCAGGTTGTGGGCCGTGAGTTGACTGCTGTAACTTTTTTCCTTCAATTTTTTCTTAGTCTTCCTTGTTTTTAATAATAATAATAATAATAATAATAATAATAATAATAATAATAATAATAATAATAATAATAATAATAATAATAATGATAATATTAATAATAATAATAATAATAATAATAATAATAATAATAATAATAATAATAATAATAATAATAATAATAAAGCTAATAATTACAATAATAATAATATTAATAATATTAGTAGTAATAAGATATTAATAATAATAGTTAATTATGCTAATAATAATACTAATAATAATATTTACATACATAGTAATAATAGTAGAAGTTAGTAAGATTATATTCTCTATATCTGTTTTATTTCTCAATTTTATTGTATTAATCGATCCTGTACCCTTTGGTATCAGAGCTAGTAAGTTATTAATTGATTAATTGTGCATTCATTAAATTGCATCTGTATTGAGTGTTGGTAAGGTGCTTGGTCAGCCTAATTAAGTTGTTGGTAAGCCATTTGAGTGTTTGTGTTCCCCGTTAGGTGGTCCCACTGTTCTCATTCAACTCAGACATATTTAGTTTATGCATCATTTAATTTATTAATGGCAAATTGGTTAAGAAAAGCCATTAGTTTAGGACTATCCAACAATATAATTCGAACTAGTGAAATTCATGTAGAAAAGGACTTTTCAAAATTGGGAAATTCCAAAAGAAAATCCTACAAAAATTTATCATGTAGGCATCACTAATTTTAAGACTGCATTTTGTATCAAAACCCATGAAGAAACTAGAAGCATTCAAAAAGAATCTGAAACTATGCATTTACTTTCAGAGTCCAACATTAAAGCATATCTCAAACACAAATTTAGATTCATTCATTTTGGCCTTGTTCAAATAGAAATAAAACCATTAGTTCATAAAGGAGTTGATTGTCCAATTTTCTTAGCCCTCAAAGACGATCGACTTAACAATTATAAAGATTCTGTTTTGGCTATGGTTCAATTCAAACTAATATTTGTAATGGCCCAATATATTTCAATTGTTTTTCAAATTTTACAGTAGATATTCAAGATCCATTAATTTTATCTTCATTAATTTTAAATTTTTAAATTTTAAATAATAAATTTAAAGAGTTTGCTAGAAATTATGCAATTGTTTTTCGTATTAATTTTAGATTAATGAATTCCACCGTTAATCCAAAATTTATACATGAGGCTTCTTCAAAAGAAGAAACTATTTTTATAGAGGTAAAAACCTTGAGATGGGATCAAATTTCAATTCCTGAGATATTTCGATTCTCAAATCCAATGCCTCCTAGAAACATAAGATAAGAAATAGAATGTATTGAGGAAGATGAAAATAAAGTTCTCATAAGATTTGGGTCTATGAGAGAATTATCTAGTTCCCCTTTTACTTCTTCTACCAATTATTCACGAAAATCTTTTTCTTTTCCCCCAAAAACAACTTCTGGTACTTCTTAACCAATAAAAGTTAGATATAAATCTCCTATTCCTGAATATGAAGCAAATGTTTTCTCAAACTTCTCAAATCTCTTCATCCAGACCTGCATCTCCCACAATGTCTGATATGCAAAATTTTGACTCTATCAATGTAATTTCTAATGATTTTGAGATAGATAAAAACTATCTCAGAGGTGAATTTAATTCCTCTCACAATGCTAAAAATCGAGATTGGTTTAGATCTTTTCCTCGTTCCTTTAAAGACTCAATAAGAGATGTATGGTATAAAGATATGAATACTCTTCAAATTAATATCCCATTTTTTACATGGTTTTCATTGTTTTGTGAAAAACAAGGTATTATAAATCCATATTCTCAAAATCACATATTTGTACAAACCAAACTTCAAAAAAATTGGGTTTTAAAGGATGGACAAACAATTAGTTTAGTTCATCCACCACTAACAAAATATTACTTTTCCCTATTATAACCGTGAAATAAAGGCTAGTCCTTCTAAAGAAGGAAGAGTAGATCAAGCAGATAAAACTCCAAATGTCGAAGATATCATTAAACTTTATCATTAAAAAAATTTTACAAATCAAACCCTTCATACCATTGCTACATAAGTAGATCAACTTTCAAATAAGGTTGATACTTTACAAAAAGAAACCTCTAAATCCATCGCCTCTATTATGATTGTATCATTGGGATCTGAAAAGGTTTCTGTACTGCATTTCAAACCACCAGGATTAACTATACCTATGACTCAGATGTTTGCAAAAAAAAATTTTACCTTTTCTGGCTCTAATTCTGAAGTATTGGATAGAATACAAAAATCTTTACAAAAATTAGCTGACAATCCAAGTCATATTAAGGTTTTGAGTAAATATCAAAATTCAGAAACATCTTCTGATGAAGAAAATTCTGAGTCTGCAATTATTTCAAAAGTTGCAAAGCAATTTCAAGAATCTGATAATGATCCCCATCAGATTAATAAAATACGGTCTTCTTGGAAGAATGTCCCTACAAAAAACTATTATCCTAGGCCTACTCCTGTTGATCTTCAATATGAAGAAATGTCTACGTGTACCTCCAAATTTTTTTCTGCAGATATGATCCATGAATGGAACATAGATGGCAAATCTGATTGTGAAATTCTTAATACTCTTCAAAATATGGGAATGGCTATTGTAGCTTACAAAGCAAAACCTTCAGATGAACAAATAATTTTTTGTTTTATTATATTAGGTTTTACTGGTCAATTAAAAAATTGGTGTGATAATCTTCTCACTTTGCAAGATAGATTAGAAATTTTGAATCATGTTACTGACATCATGGATGATCAAGGCAATGTCTCTCAAAAATCTGACTGCTGTGATTTTTTAATCATAGTTATTGCCTTTCATTTTTTCGGTAACCCTACTCAAATTCTTTCTTCTGGAGAAACAATTTTACAAAATTTACGTTGTCCAACCTTAAGTGACTATAGATGGTATAAGGATACCTTCTTTAGTTATGTTTTATAAAGACAAGATTCCAATCAAAGTTTTTGGAAAGAAAAATTTATATCAGGACTACCCAATTATTTGCTCAAAAGAATTTTTAGAAAAATAACTAAACATGATATAAATAAAGAACAAACTCTTAATAATACTAGTTATGGAGAATTATTTGCTTTTATTAAAAAGAAAGGTCTTTCTTTATGTGAAGAGCTCAAACTCCAAGCCAAATATATCTCTGAAAAAAAACAATCTAGAAAAGAAATTCGATGTTTCTGTGAAGCATTTGGAATGTAAGCTATTAGAGCTCCCTCTACAAGAAAGAAAATTAAAAAACGATTATTAAAAATTTCAAAAGATAAAAAAAAATTCTTATCCTTCTTATTATCGAAAGAAACAAGGTAAAAAAAATCTCGGAAATTTCCAAAAATCAAACAAAGCTTTCAAAATCTTTTGTTACTCATGTGGAAAACCTGGACATAAAGCAAATGCTTGTACCACAAAGAAAAAGATTCAAGAAATATTTATTAATGACTCTGAGTTAGGAGATAAAATATCCAAGATTTTATTGCAAACTCCACTCCTGTACCTACTTCTTCTTCTTCTTCAGAAAAAGAAGATAATGAAATCTTACAAATTAATGATCAAACTTCTGATTCTGAATCTTCGATTTCTTCCACTCCTATCAAATGTATTAATATTTTAACAGATAAAGAAAAAAATGTAGAATTTCTTTTTGATCTTGATGACAAAATCCAAGATAAAGAGATCAAAAGAGAAACCCTACTGAAACTCAAAATTATGGTTTTGGGTGAAACCTCTACTTCTAAAAACAAAGAAAGTATTCCAATTTCACAAATTGAACCTTTCAACATTTCAAAATTATTAGAAAAATACTTTTCCAAAGAAATGGCTTCAAAATTGATTCCAATTAAGAACCAAACTCTTTCTGTCAAACATCTTCAACTTGAAATAAATAAAATCAAAGAAGACATTATTTCTATCAAAAATTGTTTGAAGAATTTAGAAATCTAAGATTTCGAATTTGAAATAAAATTATCTATTTTAGAAAACCCTATCTACAAAGAAAATCCTTCTTTGGGAAAAGAGAAAGTTAATGGAGATAATGATAAATTTATCACCGTTATTAATAAAATTAATTTTCAAAAATGGTACGCACCAGTTACTTTTCAAATCGGAGATTTTCAAAAAACCTATATAGCTTTAACCGATAGTGGAGCAGATCAAAACTGCTTAAGGGAAGGATTAGTCCCAACCAAATTTTATGAAAGAAAAAAAATTCAATTATATAGTGCAAATAATTCACCCATGAATATTAAATATAAGATTTCAAAAGGAAAAATTATAAATGAAAATTATACTTTTACTAATACTTTCATTATTATTAATGATATTAAAGAACAAATAATATTAGGCACTCCCTTTTTAACTCAAATTTATCCCTTTAGGTTGATGATAAAGGTGTTCATACAAGAATTTTGGGAAAACAACTATTATTTCCTTTTTTAAGTCCCATGTTACAAAAGGATATTAATTTATTACAAAGTTCTTCAATAATACAAAGTATAAATTTAATAAAGCAAAAGGAATTTAAAATTTCCTCTTTAAAAGAAGAAATTTCTTTTCAAAGGATTGATGAACAATTGCAACAATCAAAATTGCAACAAAAAATTTTTGGTTTAGAGAATATTAAAAATTAAAAGTTTGTGTTGATATTCCTAATGCCTTTTGGGATAGAAAAAAGCATATTTGTCCCGTTGCCATATGAAAAAGATTTCTCTGAAAAAAATATTCCTACAAAAGCTAGACCCATCCAAATGAATTCTGAGCATCTTGAATTTTGCAAAAAAGAAATTCAAACGCTTTTAGATAAAAAAATTAGTAACTCCATCCAAAATCTCCTTGGAGCTGTGCAGCATTTTATGTTATAAATGCAGCAGAAAAGGAAAGAGAAGTTCCTAGATTAGTTATTAATTACAAACCTTTAAACAAGGTTCTTCAATGGACAAGATATTCAATCCTAAATAAAAGAGATTTAATAAATCGCTTATATAAAGCCAAAATATTTTCAAAATTTGACATGAAATCTGGATTCTTGCAAATACAAATTGCTAAAGAAGATAGGTATAAAACTGCATTCACAGTAGTATTTGGACATTATGAGTGGAATGTAATGACATTTTTATTATTAATGAATATGGATATGGATATGGATATGGAAAGTGTTGTTTGAGACAGTAATTCCAACATAGAATCCATGGAATTTTAAATTCTGCATGAAACATGACTGAAGTTTCATAGGCTTGATTATTTGAATTGGCAACAAAAGTTGTGAAACCCTCATTGCACTCTTTTGGATAAATTTGAGGAGTTGGTCCAAATAAATACCACCAATGACAAAACCACATGGGATATTTCGTTGGACAATATTTGTCAAATATAAAAAACCATAAATGATCAAACGGTTTGAATATAAATGCTCTATACCAGGCCATTTTGTAATCATAGTATGATTAATTTTGTGGGGAAAATCTTTTTGAAAAAATGCGTTCTGCATAAGGGTTTCCCCATTCTGCAGAAGAATTAATTTTCTTAAAAATACATTTTGAATAATTTATTTTTTCTGACGAATCTTTGATATGCTGGATTTCAACAGAGTTTGAATCTACTAAAATAAATTCATAAAAACTTTGAGTTTTAAAATGATTTTCTGGTATCCATTCGCAACCTTTTGGAAAAGTTTTCTGATTGATCGAATGAATAATTTGTGGACTTTGAGGAATTGTAAAGTTAGTGAGATATACATTTTCTAATTCGGTTTTTGTAATATATGCAGATTTGGTATAGCCTTTTGTTGGTTCTTTTGTAATTAGTTCTTTTTCTTTTTGAGTTCGGAATAATATTTTGTGAAGTAAGCTCTTGAACAATTTTTGAATATGGAAGTGGAGGAAAATCATTTAGCTGAGTAAATCTGTTTGAAATGGATAGAGTGGTTTGAGGAATTTTTGAGGATGAAAGTATTAGTAAAACTATCATTTTCATTTATAATTTTTCCTTTTGAAATTTTATGTTTAATATCCATGGGTGAACTATTTGCACTCTATAATCGAATTTTTGTTCTTTCATAAAATTTGGTTGGGACTAATCCTTCCCTTAAGCAGTTTTGATCTGCTCCACTATCAATTAAAGCTATATAGGTTTTTTGAAATCTCTGATTTGAAAAGTAACTGGTGCGTACCATTTTTGATAATTAATTTTATTAATAACGGTGAATTATCATTATCTCCATTAACTTTCTTGTTTCTCAAAGAAATATTTTCTTTATAGATGGGGTTTTCTAAAATAGATAATTTTATTTCAAGTTCGAAATCTTTGATTTCTGAATTCTTCAAACTATTTTTGATAGAAATATTAATGTCTTCTTTGATTTTATTTATTTCAAGTTGAAGATCTTTGACAAAAAGACTTTGATTCTTGATAGGAATCAATTTTGAAGTCATTTCTTTGGAAGAATATTTTTCTAATACTTTTGAAATGTGGAAAGGTTTAATTTGTGGAATTGGAATACTTTCTTTGTTTTTAGAAGTATAGGTTTCGCCCAAAACCATAGTTTTGAATTTCAGTAGGGTTTCTTTTTTGATCTCTTTATCTTTGATTTTGTCAACAAGATCAAAAAGAAATTCTACATTAGTCTTTTTATTTGTTAAAACATTAATACATTTTATAGAAGAGGAGGAAATCGAAGATTCAGAATCAGAAGTTTGATCATTAATTTGTAAGATTTCATCGTCATCTTTTTCTGAAGAAGAAGAAGTAGGTGCAAGAGTTTGTAATAAAATCTTGGATATTTTATCTCCTAACTCAGAGTCATTAATAAATATTTCTTGAATCTTTTTCTTTGTGGTACAAGCATTTGCTTTATGTCCAGGTTTTCCACATGAGTAACAAAAGACTTTGAAAGCTTTGTTTGATTTTTTGAAATTTCCGAGATTTTTTTTGCTATTAGAGCTCCCTCAACAAAAAAGAAAATTAAAAAACGATTTTCAAAATTTTCAAAAGATTAAAAAAAAATTCTTATCCTTCTTATTATCGAAAGAAACAATTTAAAAAAAATCTCAGAAATTTCCAAAAATCAAACTAAGCTTTCAAAATCTTTTGTTACTCGTGTGGAAAACCTGGACATAAAGCAAATGCTTGTACCACAAAGAAAAAGATTCAAGAAATATTTATTAATGACTCTGAGTTAGGAGATAAAATATCCAAGATTTTATTACAAACTCTTGCACCTACTTCTTCTTCTTCAGAAAAAGATGACGATGAAATCTTACATATTAATGATCAAACTTCTGATTCTGAATCTTCGATTTCTTCCTCTTCTATCAAATGTATTAATGTTTTAACGGATAAAAAGAATAATGTAGAATTTCTTTTTGATCTTGTTGACAAAATCCAAGATAAAGAGATCAAAAAAGAAACCCTACTGAAACTCAAAACTATGGTTTTGGGCGAAACCTCTACTTCTAAAAACAAAGAAAGTATTCCAATTCCACAAATTAAACCTTTCCACATTTCAAAATTATTAGAAAAGTATTCTTCCAAAGAAATGACTTCAAAATTGATTCCTATTAAGAATCAAAGTCTTTTTGTCAAAGATCTTCAACTTGAAATAAATAAAATCAAAGAAGACATTAATATTTCTATCAAAAATAGTTTGAAGAATTTAGAAATCAAAGATTTCGAACTTGAAATAAAATTATCTATTTTAGAAAACCCCATCTACAAAGAAAATCTTTCTTTGAGAAACGAGAAAGTTAATGGAGAAAATGATAATTTTATCACCGTTATTAATAAAATTAATTATCAAAAATGGTACGCACCAGTTACTTTTCAAATCAGCGATTTCAAAAAACCTATATAGCTTTAATTGATAGTGGAGCAGATCAAAACTGCTTAAGGGAAGGATTAGTCCCAACCAAATTTTATGAAAGAACAAAAATTCGATTATAGAGTGCAAATAGTTCAACCATGGATATTAAACATAAAATTTCAAAAGGAAAAATTATAAATTAAAATGATAGTTTTACTAATACTTTCATCCTTAAAAATTCCTCAAACTATTTTTCCATTTCAAACAGATTTACTCAGCTAAATGATTTTCCTCTACTTCCATATTCAAAAATTGTTCAAGAGCCTACTTCACAAAATATTATTCCGAACTCAAAAGAAAAAGAATTAATTACAAAAGCACCAACAAAAGGCTTTACCAAATCTGCATACATTACAAAAACCGAATTAGAAAATGTATATCTCATTAACTTTACAATTCCTCAAAGTCCACAAATTATTCATTCGATCAATCAGAAAACTTTTCCAAAAGGTTGCGAATGGATACCACAAAATCACTTTAAAACTCAAAGGTTTTATGAATTTATTTTAGTACATTCAAACTCTATTGAAATCCAGCATATCAAGGATTCGTCAGAAAAAATAATTTATTCAAAATGTATTTTTAAGAAAATTAATTCTTCTGCAGAATGGGAAAACACTTATGCAGAACGCATTTTTTCAAAAAGATTTTCCCCACAAAATTAATCATACTATGATTACAAAATGGTCTGGTATAGAGCATTTCTATTTAAACCGTTTGATCATTCATGGTTTTTTATATTTGACAAATATTGTCCAACGAAATATCCCATGTGGTTTTATCATTGGTGGTATTTATTTGGACCAACTCCTCAAATTTATCCAAAAGAGTGCAATGAGGGTTTCACAACTTTTGTTGCCAATTCAAATAATCAAGCCTATGAAACTCCAGTCATGTTTCATGCAGAATTTAAAATTCCATGGATTCTATGTTGGAATTACTGTCTCAAACAACACTTTTCATATCCATATCCATATCCATATTCATTAATAATAAAAATGTCATTACATTCCACTCATAATGTCCAAATACTACTGTGAATGAAGTTTTATACCTATCTTCTTTAGCAATTTGTATTTGCCAGAATCCATATTTCATGTCAAATTTTGAAAATATTTTGCCTTTATATAAGCGATTTATTAAATCTCTTTTATTTGGGATTGAATATCTTATCCATTGAAGAACCTTGTTTAAAGGTTTTTAATTAATAACTAATCTAGGAACTTCTCTTTCCTTTTCTGCTGCATTTATAACATAAAATGCTGCACAACTCCAAGGAGATTTTGGATGGAGTTACTAATTTTTTTATCTAAAAGCGTTTGAATTTCTTTTTTGCAAAATTCAAGATGCTCAGAGTTCATTTGGATGGGTCTAGCTTTTGTAGAAATATTTTTTTCATAGAAATCTTTTTCATATGGCAACGGGACAAATATGCTTTTTTCTATCCCAAAAGGCATTTGGAATATCAGCACAAAATTTTAATTTATAATATTCTCTAAACCAAAAATTTTTTGTTGCAATTTTGATTGTTGCAATTGTTCATCAATCCTTTGAAAAGAAATTTCTTCTTTTAAAGAGGAAATTTTAAATTCCTTTTGCTTTATTAAATTTATACTTTGTATTATTGAATAACTTTGTAATAAATTAATATCCTTTTGTAACATGGGACTTAAAAAAGGAAATGATAGTTGTTTTCCCAAAATTCTTGTATGAACACCTTTGTCATCAACCTAAAAGGGATAAATTTGAGTTAAAAAGGGAGTGCCTAATATTATTTGTTCTTTAATATCATTAATAATAATGAAAGTATTAGTAAAAGTATAATTTTTATTTATAATTTTTCCTTTTGAAATCTTATATTTAATATTCATGGGTGAGTTATTTGCACTATATAATCGAATTTTTTTTCTTTCATAAAATTTGGTTGGGACTAATCTTTCCCTTAAGCAGTTTTGATCTGCTCCACTATCGGTTAAAGCTATATAGGTTTTTTGAAAATCTCCGATTTGAAAAGTAACTGGTGCGTACCATTTTTGAAAATTAATTTTATTAATAACGGTGATAAAATTTATCATTATCTCCATTAACTTTCTCTTTTCCCAAAGAAGGATTTTCATTGTAGATAGGGTTTTCTAAAATAGATAATTTTGTTTCAAATTCAAAATCTTAGATTTCTAAATTCTTCAAACTATTTTTGATAGAAATAATGTCTTCTTTGATTTTATTTATTTCAAGTTGAAGATGTTTGACAGAAAGAGTTTGGTTCTTAATGGGAATCAATTTTGAAGCCATTTCTTTGGAAAAGTATTTTTCTAATAATTTTGAAATGTTGAAAAGTTCAATTTGTGGAATTGGAATACTTTCTTTGTTTTTAGAAGTAGAGGTTTCACCCAAAACCATAATTTTGAGTTTCAGTAGGGTTTCTCTTTTGATCTCTTTATCTTGGATTTTGTCATCGAGATCAAAAAGAAATTCTACTTTTTTTTCTTTATCTGTTAAAATATTAATACATTTGATAGGAGTGGAAGAAATCGAAGATTCAGAATCAGAAGTTTGATCATTAATTTGTAAGATTTCATCGTCTTCTTTTTCTGAAGAAGAAGAAGAAGTAGGTACAAGAGTGGAGTTTGCAATAAAATCTTGGATATTTTATCTCCTAACTCAGAGTCATTAATAAATATTTCTTGAACCTTTTTCTTTGTGGTACAAGCATTTGCTTTATGTCCAGGTTTTCCACATGAGTAACAAAAGATTTTGAAAGCTTTGTTTGATTTTTGGAAATTTCCGAGATTTTTTTTACCTTGTTTCTTTCGATAATAAGAAGGATAAGAATTTTTTTTTATCTTTTGAAAATTTAGAAAATCGTTTTTTAATTTTCTTTTTTGTAAAGGGAGCTCTAATAGCTTCCATTCCAAATGCTTCACAGAAACATTGAATTTCTTTTCTAGATTGTTTTTTTTCAGAGATATATTTGGCTTGGAGTTTGAGCTCTTCACATAAAGAAAAACCTTCCTTTTTAATAAAAGCAAATAATTCTCCATAACTAGTATTATTAAGAGTTTGTTCTTTAATAAAAGCATTTGGAATGGAAGCTATTAGAGCTCCCTTTACAAAAAAGAAAATTAAAAAACGATTTTCTAAATTTTCAAAAGATAAAAAAAAATTCTTATCCTTCTTATTATCGAAAGAAACAAGGTAAAAAAAATCTCGGAAATTTCCAAAAATCAAACAAAGCTTTCAAAATCTTTTGTTACTCATGTGGAAAACCTGGACATAAAGCAAATGCTTGTACCACAAAGAAAAAGGTTCAAGAAATATTTATTAATGACTCTGAGTTAGGAGATAAAATATCCAAGATTTTATTGCAAACTCCACTCTTGTACCTACTTCTTCTTCTTCTTCAGAAAAAGAAGACGATGAAATCTTACAAATTAATGATCAAACTTCTGATTCTGAATCTTCGATTTCTTCCACTCCTATCAAATGTATTAATATTTTAACAGATAAAGAAAAAAAAGTAGAATTTCTTTTTGATCTCGATGACAAAATCCAAGATAAAGAGATCAAAAGAGAAACCCTACTGAAACTCAAAATTATGGTTTTGGGTGAAACCTCTACTTCTAAAAACAAAGAAAGTATTCCAATTCCACAAATTGAACTTTTCAACATTTCAAAATTATTAGAAAAATACTTTTCCAAAGAAATGGCTTCAAAATTGATTCCCATTAAGAACCAAACTCTTTCTGTCAAACATCTTCAACTTGAAATAAATAAAATCAAAGAAGACATTATTTCTATCAAAAATAGTTTGAAGAATTTAGAAATCTAAGATTTTGAATTTGAAACAAAATTATCTATTTTAGAAAACCCTATCTACAATGAAAATCCTTCTTTGGGAAAAGAGAAAGTTAATGGAGATAATGATAAATTTTATCACCGTTATTAATAAAATTAATTTTCAAAAATGGTACGCACCAGTTACTTTTCAAATCGGAGATTTTCAAAAAACCTATATAGCTTTAACCGATAGTGGAGCAGATCAAAACTGCTTAAGGGAAAGATTAGTCCCAACCAAATTTTATGAAAGAAAAAAAATTCGATTATATAGTGCAAATAACTCACCCATGAATATTAAATATAAGATTTCAAAAGGAAAAATTATAAATAAAAATTATACTTTTACTAATACTTTCATTATTATTAATGATATTAAAGAACAAATAATATTAGGCACTCCCTTTTTAACTCAAATTTATCCCTTTTAGGTTGATGACAAAGGTGTTCATACAAGAATTTTGGGAAAACAACTATCATTTCCTTTTTTAAGTCCCATGTTACAAAAGGATATTAATTTATTACAAAGTTCTTCAATAATACAAAGTATAAATTTAATAAAGCAAAAGGAATTTAAAATTTCCTCTTTAAAAGAAGAAATTTCTTTTCAAAGGATTGATGAACAATTGCAACAATCAAAATTGCAACAAAAAATTTTTGGTTTAGAGAATATTATAAATTAAAATTTTGTGCTGATATTCCAAATGCCTTTTGGGATAGAAAAAAGCATATTTGTCCCGTTGCCATATGAAAAAGATTTCTATGAAAAAAATATTTCTACAAAAGCTAGACCCATCCAAATGAACTCTGAGCATCTTGAATTTTGCAAAAAAGAAATTCAAACGCTTTTAGATAAAAAAATTAGTAACTCCATCCAAAATCTCCTTGGAGTTGTGCAGCATTTTATGTTATAAATGCAGCAGAAAAGGAAAGAGAAGTTCCTAGATTAGTTATTAATTAAAAACCTTTAAACAAGGTTCTTCAATGGATAAGATATTCAATCCCAAATAAAAGAGATTTAATAAATCGCTTATATAAAGGCAAAATATTTTCAAAATTTGACATGAAATATGGATTCTGGCAAATACAAATTGCTAAAGAAGATAGGTATAAAACTTCATTCACAGTAGTATTTGGACATTATGAGTGGAATGTAATGACATTTTTATTATTAATGAATATGGATATGGATATGGATATGAAAAGTGTTGTTTGAGACAGTAATTCCAACATAGAATCCATGGAATTTTAAATTCTGCATGAAACATGACTGGAGTTTCATAGGCTTGATTATTTGAATTGGCAACAAAAGTTGTGAAACCCTCATTGCACTCTTTTGGATAAATTTGAGGAGTTGGTCCAAATAAATACCACCAATGATAAAACCACATGGGATATTTCGTTGGACAATATTTGTCAAATATAAAAAACCATGAATGATCAAACGGTTTAAATAGAAATGCTCTATACCAGACCATTTTGTAATCATAGTATGATTAATTTTGTGGGGAAAATCTTTTTGAAAAAATGCGTTCTGCATAAGTGTTTTCCCATTCTGCAGAAGAATTAATTTTCTTAAAAATACATTTTGAATAAATTATTTTTTCTGACGAATCCTTGATATGCTGGATTTCAATAGAGTTTGAATGTACTAAAATAAATTCATAAAACCTTTGAGTTTTAAAGTGATTTTGTGGTATCCATTCGCAACCTTTTGGAAAAGTTTTCTGATTGATCGAATGAATAATTTGTGGACTTTGAGGAATTGTAAAGTTAATGAGATATACATTTTCTGATTCGGTTTTTGTAATGTATGCAGATTTGGTAAAGCCTTTTGTTGGTGCTTTTGTAATTAATTCTTTTTCTTTTGAGTTCGGAATAATATTTTGTGAAGTAGGCTCTTGAACAATTTTTGAATATGGAAGTAGAGGAAAATCATTTAGCTGAGTAAATCTGTTTGAAATGGAAAAATAGTTTGAGGAATTTTTAAGGATGAAAGTATTAGTAAAACTATCATTTTAATTTATAATTTTTCCTTTTGAAATTTTATGTTTAATATCCATGGTTGAACTATTTGCACTCTATAATCGAATTTTTGTTCTTTCATAAAATTTGGTTGGGACTTATCCTTCCCTTAAGCAGTTTTGATCTGCTCCACTATCAATTAAAGCTATATAGGTTTTTTGAAATCGCTGATTTGAAAATTAACTGGTGCGTACCATTTTTGATAATTAATTTTATTAATAACGGTGATAAAATTATCATTTTCTCCATTAACTTTCTCGTTTCTCAAAGAAAGATTTTCTTTGTAGATGGGGTTTTCTAAAATAGATAATTTTATTTCAAGTTCGAAATCTTTGATTTCTAAATTCTTCAAACTATTTTTGATAGAAATATTAATGTCTTCTTTGATTTTATTTATTTCAAGTTGAAGATCTTTGACAAAAAGACTTTGATTCTTAATAGGAATCAATTTTGAAGTCATTTCTTTGGAAGAATACTTTTCTAATAATTTTGAAATGTGGAAAGGTTTAATTTGTGGAATTGGAATACTTTCTTTGTTTTTAGAAGTAGAGGTTTCGCCCAAAACCATAGTTTTGAGTTTCAGTAGGGTTTCTTTTTTGATCTCTTTATCTTGGATTTTGTCAACAAGATCAAAAAGAAATTCTACATTATTCTTTTTATCCGTTAAAACATTAATACATTTGATAGAAGAGGAAGAAATCGAAGATTCAGAATCAGAAGTTTGATCATTAATATGTAAGATTTCATCGTCATCTTTTTCTGAAGAAGAAGAAGTAGGTGCAAGAGTTTGTAATAAAATCTTGGATATTTTATCTCCTAACTCAGAGTCATTAATAAATATTTCTTGAATCTTTTTCTTTGTGGTACAAGCATTTGCTTTATATCCAGGTTTTCCACACGAGTAACAAAAGATTTTGAAAGCTTAGTTTGATTTTTGGAAATTTCTGAGATTTTTTTTAAATTGTTTCTTTCGATAATAAGAAGGATAAGAATTTTTTTTTAATCTTTTGAAAATTTTGAAAATCGTTTTTTAATTTTCTTTTTTGTTGAGAGAGCTCTAATAGCAAAAAAAATCTCGGAAATTTCAAAAAATCAAACAAAGCTTTCAAAGTCTTTTGTTACTCATGTGGAAAACCTGGACATAAAGCAAATGCTTGTACCACAAAGAAAAAGATTCAAGAAATATTTATTAATGACTCTGAGTTAGGAGATAAAATATCCAAGATTTTATTACAAACTCTTGCACCTACTTCTTCTTCTTCAGAAAAAGATGACGATGAAATCTTACAAATTAATGATCAAACTTCTGATTCTGAATCTTCGATTTCCTCCTCTTCTATAAAATGTATTAATGTTTTAACAAATAAAAAGACTAATGTAGAATTTCTTTTTGATCTTGTTGACAAAATCAAAGATAAAGAGATCAAAAAAGAAACCCTACTGAAATTCAAAACTATGGTTTTGGGCGAAACCTATACTTCTAAAAACAAAGAAAGTATTCCAATTCCACAAATTAAACCTTTCCACATTTCAAAAGTATTAGAAAAATATTCTTCCAAAGAAATGACTTCAAAATTGATTCCTATTAAGAATCAAAGTCTTTTTGTCAAAGATCTTCAACTTGAAATAAATAAAATCAAAGAAGAGATTAATATTTCTATCAAAAATAGTTTGAAGAATTCAGAAGTCAAAGATTTCGAACTTGAAATAAAATTATCTATTTTAGAAAACCCCATCTATAAAGAAAATATTTCTTTGAGAAACAAGAAAGTTAATGGAGATAATGATAATTCACCGTTATTAATAAAATTAATTATCAAAAATGGTACGCACCAGTTACTTTTCAAATCAGAGATTTCAAAAAACCTATATAGCTTTAATTGATAGTGGAGCAGATCAAAACTGCTTAAGGGAAGGATAAGTCCCAACCAAATTTTATGAAAGAACAAAAATTCGATTATAGAGTGCAAATAGTTCAACCATGGATATTAAACATAAAATTTCAAAAGGAAAAATTATAAATTAAAATGATAGTTTTACTAATACTTTCATCCTTAAAAATTCCTCAAACTATTTTTCCATTTCAAACAGATTTACTCAGCTAAATGATTTTCCTCTACTTCCATATTCAAAAATTGTTCAAGAGCCTACTTCACAAAATATTATTCCGAACTCAAAAGAAAAAGAATTAATTACAAAAGCACCAACAAAAGGCTTTACCAAATCTGCATACATTACAAAAACCGAATTAGAAAATGTATATCTCATTAACTTTACAATTCCTCAAAGTCCACAAATTATTCATTCGATCAATCAGAAAACTTTTCCAAAAGGTTGCGAATGGATACCACAAAATCACTTTAAAACTCAAAGGTTTTATGAATTTATTTTAGTACATTCAAACTCTATTGAAATCCAGCATATCAAGGATTCGTCAGAAAAAATAATTTATTCAAAATGTATTTTTAAGAAAATTAATTCTTCTGCAGAATGGGAAAACACTTATGCAGAACGCATTTTTTCAAAAAGATTTTCCCCACAAAATTAATCATACTATGATTACAAAATGGTCTGGTATAGAGCATTTCTATTTAAACCGTTTGATCATTCATGGTTTTTTATATTTGACAAATATTGTCCAACGAAATATCCCATGTGGTTTTGTCATTGGTGGTATTTATTTGGACCAACTCCTCAAATTTATCCAAAAGAGTGCAATGAGGGTTTCACAACTTTTGTTGCCAATTCAAATAATCAAGCCTATGAAACTTCAGTCATGTTTCATGCAGAATTTAAAATTCCATGGATTCTATGTTGGAATTACTGTCTCAAACAACACTTTCCATATCCATATCCATATCCATATTCATTAATAATAAAAATGTCATTACATTCCACTCATAATGTCCAAATACTACTGTGAATGCAGTTTTATACCTATCTTCTTTAGCAATTTGTATTTGCAAGAATCCAGATTTCATGTCAAATTTTGAAAATATTTTGGCTTTATATAAGCGATTTATTAAATCTCTTTTATTTAGGATTGAATATCTTGTCCATTGAAGAACCTTGTTTAAAGGTTTGTAATTAATAACTAATCTAGGAACTTCTCTTTCCTTTTCTGCTGCATTTATAACATAAAATGCTGCACAGCTCCAAGGAGATTTTGGATGGAGTTACTAATTTTTTTATCTAAAAGCGTTTGAATTTCTTTTTTGCAAAATTCAAGATGCTCAGAATTCATTTGGATGGGTCTAGCTTTTGTAGGAATATTTTTTTCAGAGAAATCTTTTTCATATGGCAACGGGACAAATATGCTTTTTTCTATCCCAAAAGGGATTAGGAATATCAACACAAACTTTTAATTTTTAATATTCTCTAAACCAAAAATTTTTTGTTGCAATTTTGATTGTTGCAATTGTTCATCAATCCTTTGAAAAGAAATTTCTTCTTTTAAAGAGGAAATTTTAAATTCCTTTTGCTTTATTAAATTTATACTTTGTATTATTGAAGAACTTTGTAATAAATTAATATCCTTTTGTAACATGGGACTTAAAAAAGGAAATAATAGTTGTTTTCCCAAAATTCTTGTATGAACACCTTTATCATCAACCTAAAGGGATAAATTTGAGTTAAAAAGGGAGTGCCTAATATTATTTGTTCTTTAATATCATTAATAATAATGAAAGTATTAGTAAAAGTATAATTTTCATTTATAATTTTTCCTTTTGAAATCTTATATTTAATATTCATGGGTGAATTATTTGCACTATATAATTGAATTTTTTTTCTTTCATAAAATTTGGTTGGGACTAATCCTTCCCTTAAGCAGTTTTGATCTGCTCCACTATCGGTTAAAGCTATATAGGTTTTTTGAAAATCTCCGATTTGAAAAGTAACTGGTGCGTACCATTTTTGAAAATTAATTTTATTAATAACGGTGATAAATTTATCATTATCTCCATTAACTTTCTCTTTTCCCAAAGAAGGATTTTCTTTGTAGATAGGGTTTTCTAAAATAGATAATTTTATTTCAAATTCGAAATCTTAGATTTCTAAATTCTTCAAACAATTTTTGATAGAAATAATGTCGTCTTTGATTTTATTTATTTCAAGTTGAAGATGTTTGACAGAAAGAGTTTGGTTCTTAATTGGAATCAATTTTGAAGCCATTTCTTTGGAAAAGTATTTTTCTAATAATTTTGAAATGTTGAAAGGTTCAATTTGTGAAATTGGAATACTTTCTTTGTTTTTAGAAGTAGAGGTTTCACCCAAAACCATAATTTTGAGTTTCAGTAGGGTTTCTCTTTTGATCTCTTTATCTTGGATTTTGTCATCAAGATCAAAAAGAAATTCTACATTTTTTTCTTTATCTGTTAAAATATTAATACATTTGATAGGAGTGGAAGAAATCGAAGATTCAGAATCAGAAGTTTGATCATTAATTTGTAAGATTTCATTATCTTCTTTTTCTGAAGAAGAAGAAGAAGTAGGTACAGGAGTGGAGTTTGCAATAAAATCTTGGATATTTTATCTCCTAACTCAGAGTCATTAATAAATATTTCTTGAATCTTTTTCTTTGTGGTACAAGCATTTGCTTTATGTCCAGGTTTTCCACATGAGTAACAAAAGATTTTGAAAGCTTTGTTTGATTTTTGGAAATTTCCGAGATTTTTTTTACCTTGTTTCTTTCGATAATAAGAAGGATAAGAATTTTTTTTTATCTTTTGAAATTTTTAATAATCGTTTTTTAATTTTCTTTTTTGTAGAGGGAGCTCTAATAGCTTACATTCCAAATGCTTCACAGAAACATCGAATTTCTTTTCTAGATTGTTTTTTTTCAGAGATATATTTGGCTTGGAGTTTGAGCTCTTCACATAAAGAAAGACCTTTCTTTTTAATAAAAGCAAATAATTCTCCATAACTAGTATTATTAAGAGTTTGTTCTTTATTTATATCATGTTTAGTTATTTTTCTAAAAATTCTTTTGAGCAAATAATTGGGTAGTCCTGATATAAATTTTTCTTTCCAAAAACTTTGATTAGAATCTTGTCTTTATAAAACATAACTAAAGAAGGTATCCTTATACCATCTATAGTCACTTAAGGTTGGACAACGTAAATTTTGTAAAATTGTTTCTCCAGAAGAAAGAATTTGAGTAGGGTTACCGAAAAAATGAAAGGCAATAACTATGATTAAAAAATCACAGCAGTCAGATTTTTGAGAGACATTGCCTTGATCATCCATGATGTCAGTAACATGATTCAAAATTTCTAATCTATCTTGCAAAGTGAGAAGATTATCACACCAATTTTTTAATTGACCAGTAAAACCTAATATGATAAAACAAAAAATTATTTGTTCATCTGAAGGTTTTGCTTTGTAAGCTACAATAGCCATTCCCATATTTTGAAGAGTATTAAGAATTTCACAATCAGATTTGCCATCTATGTTCCATTCATGGATCATATCTGCAGAAAAAAATTTGGAGGTACACGTAGACATTTCTTCATATTGAAGATCAACAGGAGTAGGCCTAGGATAATAGTTTTTTGTAGGGACATTCTTCCAAGAAGACCGTATTTTATTAATCTGATGGGGATCATTATCAGATTCTTGAAATTGCTTTGCAACTTCTGAAATAATTGCAGACTCAGAATTTTCTTCATCAGAAGATGTTTCTGAATTTTGATATTTACTCAAAACCTTAATATGACTTGGATTGTCAGCTAATTTTTGTAAGGATTTTTGTATTCTATCCAATACTTCAGAATTAGAGCCAGAAGAGGTAAAACTTTTTTTTGCAAACATCTGAGTCATAGGTATAGTTAATCCTGGTGGTTTGAAATGCAGTACAGAAACCTTTTCGGATCCTAATGATGCAATCATAATAGGGGCGATGGATTTAGAGGTTTCTTTTTGTAAAGTATCAACCTTATTTGAAAGTTGATCTACTTATGTAGCAATGGTATGAAGGGTTTGATTTATAAAATTGTTTTGATGATAAAGTTTAATGATATCTTCGACATTTGGAGTTTTATCTGCTTGATCTACTCTTCCTTCTTTAAAAGGACTAGCCTTTATTTCACGGTTATAATAGGGAAAAGTAATATTTTGTTAGTGGTGGATGAACTGAACTAATTGTTTGTCCATCCTTTAAAACCCAATTTTTTTGAAGTTTGGTTTGTACAAATATGTGATTTTGAGAATATGGATTTACAATACCTTGTTTTTCACAAAACAATGAAAACCATGTAAAAAATGGGATATTAATTTGAAGAGTATTCATATCTTTATACCATACATCTCTTATTGAGTCTTTAAAGTAACGAGGAAAAGATCTAAACCAATCTCGATTTTTAGCATTGTGAGAGGAATTAAATTCACCTCTGAGATAGTTTTTATCTATCTCAAAATCATTAGAAATTACATTGATAGAGTCAAAACTTTGCATATCAGACATTGTGGGAGATGCAGGTCTGGATGAAGAGATTTGAGAAGTTTGAGAAAACATTTGCTTCATATTCAAGAATAGGAGATTTATATCTAACTTTTATTGGTTAAGAAGTAACAGAAGTTGTTTTTGGGGGAAAAGAAAAAGATCTTCGTGAATAATTGGAAGAAGAAGTAAAAGGGGAACTAGATAATTCTCTCATAGACCCAATCTTATGAGAACTTTATTTTCGTCTTCCTCAATATATTCGATTTCTTGTCTTGTGTTTCTAGGAGGCATTGGATTTGAGAATTGAAATGTCTCAGGAATTGAATTTTGATCCCATCTCAAGGTTTTTGTTGTAGAAACTATTGATTTAGTATTCTCAGCATGAACCTCTATAAAAATAGTTTCTTCTTTTGAAGAAGCCTCATGTATAAATTTTGGATTAACGGTGGAGTTCATTAATCTAAAATAAATACGAAAAACAATTGCAAAATTTCTAGCAAACTCTTTAAATTTATTATTTAAAATTTGAATATCTAAAATTAATGAAGATAAAATTAATGGATCTTGAAGATCTACTGTAAAATTTAGGAAACAATTGAAATATATTGAGTCATTACAAATATTAGTTTGAACAATAACCAAAACAAAATCTTTATAATTGTTAGGTCGATCGTCTCTGAGGGCTAGGAAAATTAGACAATCAACTTTTTTATGAACTAATGGTTTTATTCCTATTTGAACAAGGCCAAAATGAATGAATCTAAATTTATGTTTAAGATATGCTTCAATGTTGAACTCTGAAAGTAAATGCATAGTTTCAGATTCTTTTTGAATGCTTCTAGTTTCTTCATAGGTTTTGATGCTAAATGCAGTCTTAAAATTAGTGATGCCTACATGATAAATTTTTGTAGGATTTTCTTTTGGAATTTCCGAATTTGAAAAGTCCTTTTCTACATGAATTTCACTAGTTTGAATTATATTGTTGGATGATCCTAAACTAATGGCTTTTCTTAACCAATTTGCTTTACTTATTTATTTTAGGAAAAATTACTAGAAAGTACATAATATGTTTTTTTTAGAAATTACTAAATAAAAACAGATTTGCCAAAAAATACCTAACAAATTTTTTATGTTCCTAAGAGTACCAACTAAACACTTCCGTTAATTGAACGTCATCTTTTTGCTTTAAGTCGCGAATGCTTGCACATTAGCTTGCTAATTGGCTTAGTTCCCACCAAATATTCGAGTTCCTCTAACTCCTTCACCCTTCTCTCCTTTTCTTACACTATTCATAATTTAAAATCGAAACATAAAACTTAAATCGACTGCAACAAGAGGCATTTAATTGGGAATCAAATCAAAAGATGACGGTCAACTACCAGTATTCGTTAGGTTGTACTCTTAAAAGAAATAATTTTGTTATGTATTTATTGGCAAAATTTTTATTAGGTACTTTTTGGAAAATAAAACTTATTAGATATTTTCTGGTAATTTTTCCTTTATTTTAAGAAAAAGATTTACCTTTGTAATCGTTTTTTTATTTGAAGTTTATGAATTTCTTCTTCATTTTCATGATGCATTCCGATCCTTTAGAAATGAGTGCAAATGAATCTTCTTCTTCATCACGATTACCATTTTCTAGTTGATGATTCTTCTACCTATTTGTATTTGAGAGAAGGATACTTCATGGATGGAGTTACATCATCCTCGCCATCATTTTAAATGTTTTTCTCATGGGTAGTAAGCTTTTCTAGAAGATCATCTAGAGACAATGTTTTAAGGTCTTGAGTTTCTTTAATGGTTGTGACATTTGGACCCCACTAAGATCATGGATTACAACATAATACTTCTCTCAACATCTGTACATTAGAAAAAGTTTTACCTAAGGAATTCAAACTGTTAGTAATTAAAGTAAAACGAGCAAACATTCCATTTATATTAATATTTTGCTTCATTTTAAACATTTCATATTGTTCCATCAAGATATTGATCTTAATTTCATTCACTTGACTAGTGCGTTCATATGTCAGGACTAGTTTATTCCATATTTCTTTTGCATTGACACAAGAAGAAATCCTATTGAATTCCGTTCTTGAGCACACCACTGTTGATTCATGGCTCTATAGATTTTTAAAACTGTTTCCAAGTTGGATTGATTGAATTTTGATTGGGACTTTGGAACATAATTGCCGCTTGAATATTTCTTCATTGGAGTTTTAGGACCATTCTTGATAATTTACCATATTTTCATATCTTGATCAATGACAAACATTTTCATTAATGTTTTTTAATGAGTGAGATAGCTATTTTTTTACATACGTTTATGCTTGCCAAAGTCAACTACTCTTAAATATAATACAACTAAGTAACATAATAGTAAGCAGAGGTTCGATCCATAGGGAAAATAGGATCTTCAAATGATTTAGGTTTATCTTCTTAGATATGGATACTAATATAAGGAGGATTAAGTGTAGTGATGAGGAAACTTGTTTAAATTCACTAAAAACAACTAATAAAGATTATGTGGTTGTAAACAGATAAAAGCAATTCTTGAGTACTTGTTAGTATTCCAACTTCACACATTAATTTTCAATCATTCGAAATCAATAGAATCAACTAGTCTATTGAAAGGAAAAGTATCCTTAAACTTGATTTATAAATGTATAAATGAAAAGCATTAAGTATACATCATAACAAGTCAACACACTTATGGAATTGTAAACTAAAGCAAGATTATAATTAACAAAAATGATAATCCTTCTTATACAACTTATAAACTAAAGCAAGTTTTATAAATTATTCAAGTTGCTACCATATTCAAATTAGACAAAGCATCCAATTCAAATGCACGTGAACAAGCAATAAGAAAACCTATTTGCAAACTAAGCATTCAAATTCATATTCAAGAGCAAAGAGATTATCAAAGATGATTGTATTAATAATGGAAAAGACTTACAATTGATGACAATAGAGGATACTAACTTTCCTCAAGATGAGAACCTTAGCCAACAATGACCATCTCTTACAAAAGCATGAGGAAGTTTAAGTTTTCAGATTTTTCCCAATTACAACCCTAAATTAATTTCAGCAAAAGTTTTTGATTCTAAAACTACTCTATGACTAAAACTACTACAATCCATCCCTTAAATACTAGTTTACAAAAGTTTATTTAATTGAGAGGAGGAGAAGACATCATTACTCTGATTTGAGCCATCTTCTTCGTCTATTTTGCTGCCTTTTGCATCTAACCATCATCAAAAGTAAAATGTAAAGGCAACAACTTTTAAAAAGTTGGAGCGCTTAGGTCGCGGGCCGTGAGTTGGCTGCTGGGGACTCTTTTGTCTAGTCGCGAATGGTGACCTGTTGGGCATTAGCTAATTCTGTTCGCCATTGGCGACCTGTTGGGGACCCAATTATTTTTGTCGAATATTTTGCATGTCACTAATATGTTTTGTCCCCAATTAGTCGCCAAATTCTTTTTCCTTACTAATAGGCGGCTCATATCTTAGTCGCCAACTAATTATTTTTTTGTAGTGTGGGGGTTCTCACACACCGTAGTATTTAAACTTCTTTTATTAAGCTTTGGAATTCTAGATCACTGCTAGAAGATCTCATTATCTTCTAACACACTTCATTATTCCCCGAAGAAATATCAACTAATTTCCTAATTAAGAACTATAGTTTGCATGTTTAGAGCTTGTGGGTAATGTCATGTAGTTCTTTGCCAAACTACAATTTTTTGTTATGAATAAGATAGCTGTTTTTGAACAAGCTGTTCATTGGAGCAGGTTCAAAATCAGATGGTCCAATTAGTATTTATAAATATACCCATCAACATTGCAGCGGTCAGTTATTATCCTTTAAAAAGCTTTTCTAAACTTTGAACAACCAGTTCAATGACTGACTGTAACTAACTTTTTCGGTATGGTAGTTTAACTTGAATTTTCGAATTCAAATAATGTTGGACTTAATCTTCAACGTAATTCCAGAAATTGTTAGTCTTTGGAACATTCAAAATTAAAATATTTTAAGCAATAAACAACAAATTTTGAGATAAAATAGAACATACAAAGATCAAACTTAGTATTGGGAACATTCAAAATTAAATTCAAAATAGGATTCAAACTATTGATCCTAAAAACTAGGAATACCCGTTTAAAAATATAATAAATCCAAACAAAATATGATAGTTAACGTAAAACATTATATAATGAAACATAATGATACTTAAAAAAACATTTGATCTGTAACACTTAAGCATGTTCACGGTCCGGGTTGTGCCGGTTCCGTTCCGATTCCATCCGATTCCGGTTCCACTCGATTCCGATTCCATTTGGAACCTGTCGCGAACGGTTCCGGTTCCGGACGGTTCCAAACGGTTCCTTGGCGGTTCATGAGGCGGTTCCAACTCGCGGGTCGGACCATCGGTTCCATTTTTATTTTTCCTTTAAATATTTATATAATATAAAAATACTATAATATTGCGGACGTACCTTTGATGATTACTTGATTATTAGCGAAATTCATTGCTTGTCAAGTTGTCATCGTTATTAAAATATTTACTAAAAAGAATGGAAAAAATAAATTAATAAGAAACGAATCAACGATAATGTCGATAAAGATGATTAATAAAAAAAGAGGGAGAAAATGAACTTGAACTTAGTATCCAAACGAATACTAAGCTGCCTACGTATCCCGAAGGAATCAAAGCCCACATAGTTCTTTGTCATACCTTTTAGTTGTTGAATGTTGATTTATCGTTGTCTGATTGATCCTATTCGTCTTCATCATCATCATCTGGTTGGTTAGATGCTTCCGCTGACTCTCCTCCTGACGATGATGTAGATGTATCCATCATTATCCATGGATCATCATCATCGCATTGATCATCATCATTCCTTAGTCCTTGTGTTCGAATCTCCGCTTGATCCCAATCTTTCTTGCAAACACATATTTGAATATTATGTGGAGCAAGACGAGATCTCTTTTCGTCCAAAACTCTTCTACCTGCACTTAAAGCAGACTTCGACGCAATCGTAGAAGCAGGAATTGCAAGGATATCCTTTGCAATTCTCGATAATATGGGGAATTTTATTGATTTTTCTTTCCACCACTCTAAAATACTATAGCTACCTTGGTCAATTTCAAAGTGATGTTTAAGATAACTATCTAATTCTAAATATGCAGTGGAGGGTGAAGAAGAAGATGATCCTACAAAACTATCATCTTGGCTCATTATATTAGCTATTACAGAATTATAATAAGAGGGACGTGCCGAGACGCTAGCACGCCTAGACGTATCGCGTTTTGGGTAATATACACTAGCATAGTAATCATAAAGTTCTGCTAAAAGTTTTTTACAAGTTCCAACATAATTATATACATCACTAGGCGGGCGATCTAATGATTGATAGTAAAATCCAATTACTTTAGTAAGACATTCTGTTTTAAAACATGGGTCTAAAATGGTTGCAATTCCATAAATATATGGAAAATCGGTAAAATATGTCTTCCACTTATCCATCATATCTGTAAGAATCGGCTTTAAATATGGGTTAGTATCATCATGCGTATGTTTAAGAAGATGATAAAAAATAGTAATACACTCACTTATTACTAAGTGGACGTTTGGTTCGTAAACATATGAAAAAATCTTAGTTGCGTGGTCATACGCTTCTAATATTTTATGTACACCTATAGCTACTTCCCATGTGTCATCAGTTATATAGCTATCTGTACACTCACTATAAAGTTGTGTTATAACTGGACGATAAGCAATCGCTTTTCTTAATAAATCGTTGGTTGAGCCCCAACGTGTAGGAGTATCTAATGACCAATACACTTTTTTTAGTTGATATTGGTCACATAATTGCTTATATCGTTTCTTTATCTGTCCAATTCTAAGCCACTTCACTATGTCTCTAACTGGATCTAATAAATCGCTTAATTGTTTTATATCCGCTTGGCAAGATAAGTTAACTATATGAACACAACAACGTATGTGTAATAAGTTACCCCCAAGGATAAAATTAAATGCAGGTTCGTTATACAAAAGTTCCATACATTTAATGTTAGCGGTGGCATTATCGGTAGAACAACAAAATATCTTATCTAATAAGTTCCATTCTCTACATATCTCTACTAATTTATATTTTATGTTTTCACCCGTATGTCTTTCTAGCATTGTCTCAAAAGCAATTATTCTTTTTTGAATAATCTAATTTTGATCTATCCAATGTGCTGTTACACACATATAAGATTCTAAATGTGGGGGAGCAGACCAAATATCAGTTGTTATGCTAACCCTACCATTAAAAGATTTAAACATTTGTACTAATTCATAGCGCATTGTTTCATATAATTTAATTGTGCGTCGTTTAAACGTGCCTAGGGATTGGTCTATATTGTGGTTGCAAACTTTTTCTAGTGTAACGCTCGTATGCCCTACTTTCACCATAGTTAAATGGCAATTCATCACAAATTACATACTTAGAAAATTCATCAATCATATCATTACGATTATATTTAAAAGGCATACCTGTGTTGGGAATGTCCCACTGTCGTCTTCCACTTGTGGTCCCACTGTCGCTTGCTGCATGAGTTTCTTTTCTGATTCCATGCTTCTTTGCCAAATGTTTGTTAAAAGATCTCGTACCACCACCTAACACGTATTCACAAAACACAATAAATAAATTTTTATAAAATATGAATATATAATGTATGTATAAAAAACTGAAAAAGTATTTACCTCTGGCAAAATTGTATGAAACTAAGGGCTTTACTCATTGACTTTCAAATATTTAACAAGTGCATAAGAAAACATCTGGATTGTCGGTTGGTTCTTTTGTAAAATACGACCACACATGTGAAACAGCTCTACCACTAGGAGGTGGCATTGCCGGAAAAGTTTGTCTTACTGGTTCATCTTCATCTAAATTTAAATATAAAGACATACTCAAATATCACGATATATAAACAAATATTAATTTAAAATTTAATCAATTTGAAGAATAAAATTATAAAACTAACCGATAGTTTGGAAATTGACTCGTTTACCACGAGCTTGTCTTTGTTGTTGTTGTTGTAGTTGTTCTTCATGTGATCTTGTTGATGACTGTCGAGATATATGTATCCCAGTAGGGGTCGTTGGTTCCTGTTCTTGTTCTTCTTCTTCATCAATTTGTATTTCTCTTTCCACCTTTTCTGCATAATTATGTAATTCTTGGTCGTACCCTTCTGGATAATTTGGTTCATAATTATAATTACTAATCGAAGGTGTTGTTGATACCGACGGAGTTGAAGTGGCTTTTCTTTTGGAGCTAGAACCTCCCAATGATTTTGCCACTTTAGTAACTTTTTTAGAGGCTTTTTTTAAAAAAGAAGACATGATTGATAATATTGAAATAATAATAATAATAGAATTAAGAAATAAATAATTAATTAATAGACTAATTATGTAATTAACTAAATTAAGAAATAATTAAAAGACTAATTATGTAATTAAGAGAATAATTGCGTAATTAAGTAATTAAGTAGAGAGAGTAGGAAAAGAGATGAGTAGTGAATGAAAATGATTGAAAGTGATGGGTATTTATAGGAAAATTTGCAACGGTTAATATAACGGCTAGTTTCACGGTCCGATTCCATGGAACCGTTGGGCCGGTTCACCCGGACCGGTTCCGGTTCCAACCCGCGATTCTTAGGTCCGGTTCATGCAGTTTTTTTCCGGCGGTTTCACGGTTCCGCGGTTCGGAACCTGTCGCGAACAGTTCTGGTTCCGGATCCGGTTCCAAGCGATTCGGGACCGGTTCGGTTCCGGGTAACCCGCTCCGTGGCCCTCCCTAGTAACACTTAATCCACCAATGTAAAATTAAAAAGCAGGGTCGGTTTCCATCAGAGCAAGATGATCAATGGAACAACTTTTTTAAAAAAAAGAGAGAAAAGCTAAGAGCACGGGAAACTAAAGTGTGGTAATGTATTGCTTTTATGTAGTTATTACTAACATTGATAATGACTTGACAAAGCTAGGTGAATATGTCAAATAAACAATGCCACTACTAGCACTATGAGTACCAACTACCTATTTTCTAGTATATTCTTTCCGTTTTATTGAATTTGTAGTATTTTTTATTTTAGTCTATTTTTATTTTGGGTGATGACCCATCACCTTTTTTAATCTCATCAATATATTTTAACTATATTTTAATTTCATCCATATAATTTATCCTCTCTCTTCATTTATTACTACATTTTGAAAAACTATTACTTTTCTCTTTAATGCAAATTAAAAAAGCCAGAGGGAGTATATTATTTATCTCTCAAAATACAAAAAAATAAATAAGTTTATCTAATAAAAAACGTTGACTCTATTTTCAAGAACATTTTTCGATTCCAACATAATTTCCAACAATTTTTGAATCATTTCCCTTAATATTGCTTAAAAAAAAAATAATTCCCACTTTGCACTATGTGGGAAAGTATTTCCCACAATACCGTCCACGTGGAAAAATAAATTTTTTTTTTAATTTTTCAGAGAAAACCGCCACTTGAGATGGCGGTTTCCCTTAAGTGCTAAAACGCCACATGAAGTGGCGGTTTGGTCAAGGCAAACTACCATCTCAAGTGGCGGTTTGGTCCCTAGTAAACCGCCACTTCATGTGGCGGTTTGCTTGTGGCCTGCAACAATTTTTTTTTCTTTCATTTCCCCTAAATAGTGAACGCAACCTGCATTAAACTAGTTCAATACCATCTATTCCATAATAATCAATTACGAACCAACTTGATTTGAAAAAATTAATCATGAAAATAATGCGAAGATATATTACAATCATGGAAAGTCATACAAGAAGTTCAAATCATATAAGAATGTACAAAGTTTGTTAAACTACAACCCCCGGCCCCTTTTGTTTTGCGCACCAGTGGATGATGATGGTGTGAACTCGTCAACCTCCGCAATGACATTAAGAGCAGGAGCTCGTCGTTGACTAGCACGCTGATATGTGATGATCCTTTGTAGGAGGCGATGGATGTGGAGGAGGAGTGGTGATGGAAGCTGGAGGAACGAATGGGGACATAGTACTGGATGTCGATGGCGATCTGGAAGACCGACCTCGAGTAGATGAACGCTGGCGACCTCTTGTGGACCGAGAATTGGATCCTCCGGAAGAGCTACCTCGGTGGGCTGAACTCCGTGGAGAACGAGTGTGGAATGTGTCATCTACCTCGCCAATGACGGGTGGAGTCGGTATAAGGTACTCATAACCCGCCTGACTCAATGCATCGGTCAATGACGCGTTGATGGAGCCTAGGGTCTGAGAACATAGCCGATATCCCACATCAACTGGCGATGTAGCGGCCCCTTGAATCGTGTCATTGTATTGTATGATCACCGATCGGATGCGCTCAGCCTGTTCGTTATCATTATATTGTTAAAAGATTCACATAAAAATATTACTATATGTTATGAGTGTTGAAAGAAGACATACCAGTAACGTAGATGTCGGATGGTAATGTGATCCTGGCTGCGCAAATGTGGTGTTCGTTAGGCGTAATATGGAGATACGCTTGTACCAACTCATGTACATAGCAGAGCTTTGACCTGAGAAGTTATCTCCTCGAACCAATGTAGATGCTCGGTCATTCCATGCATCTACGTGCGATCTATGTCGTACGAGGTAGTTCTTATCCCCAGTTCTCCGATCGATCGCATGTAGTTGAGGTTGGGTATCACAGGCTTGCGGAATAACCTGATCCAAACCGAATTGACGCATAACACGATTCGGGAGGTGTAGCTTGACGATGTCAAAACAAATAAGTGGACAATATGATCTCCAAATCTCGTGGCCCGATGTACATATGTGCGGCAGAGCGTCCATCTTAGCCGCTGTGTAAGGCTGCCATGTCATCTGTAATAGTAAGCAATATGCTCAGTAATATATACAATTTATTCATAACTAATACAAACAGTAAATGTTAATAACCTACTCGTCCCGTTGTCGATCAAGTGTGTCTCTGTAGTAGACGAGAGTGTGTGGGGAGTGGGATCTCGAAAGATATACGCGAAGCCAGCTGCAAACAAATAAACATTGTTTAACATTTCCATTTATCATAAAATAGTGAAATTATGAATTTGAATAGTGAATTGAGTGTTGCTACCTTACAGCTAAAGGATCCAACCCGCGCCGATGCTGTGACCCTAAAACCGGTTCAAAATCACCCGCGTCATCTTCCTGATCATGTTGCCCATCGGGTCGAATCGTCCGAATAATGGGCATCCCTATATGAATGTGCTCTCATGACCATATCTGTAACAACATCAAGCAGCCACCAATGTCCTTGGCACCCTTACGAGATGCTCGACATAAGTTACGAGATGCTAGGCATGACTTCTCTCGCATTATCCAAAATTGCAACCAATTCAACATAAACCTCCATTGCCGTTCCAGGGGCTTGTGATGACGCATAAGCAAGAGCACTTATGCTTTCATCATTTTTAATCGGGACTAACACATTTTTCCCAGTCACCGGGTATTTCATCTCCATTTTTAACATAAATGAGTTGCGATCACAACCAATTACATCATAGACTTTGCTAACAAACACCTCAAAAGTCGTATTTTGACGATGGATAAACATCACTGTATTTAATCCTCCATTATACCCAACATCGGATCCAGTATAACTTACTTCCCCACCCCAATACACTATAACGGGATAATGATCCATATTCTGCAAATATAAACATGTTTTTCATGTGATTTCACATACACTTAATTGTTGATTGTGAGAAAGGGAAGTGTAAATTTGAATACAATAATTTGTGATATTAAGGTATTAGAACACTTATTAGAAGGTTCATTTCAAATATAAAAGCTAAAAATACCATGAATATATACAAAAACCATTAAACTAACCCTACAAAGTAATAAACTTTCATTGCAGCATTTCATCAAACACTTTATATGCATACAAAATAATTCCTAAAATTCAACTACAAATGTGTAAAACGTAAGCTTAAATCATGAAAACAATAGAATGTAACAAACAATTAACGTTTTTATAACTTCAATTCAAAACAATAATGAACAAAAAAACAATTTGCATATTGAAAAAAAATTAGGGTTTTATTCATACCTTAAATGAGGATGAAAATGAACTAGTACACAAGGAGAAGATGGGAATGTAGTTGATTAGCTTAGTTGAATGAGAGGAATTGTAAATTTGAAGTAAATGAGAGTGAAGAAATTTTTTTTTTAACCTAATACCGACAGCAAGAAGGAAAGAGCAAAATGAAATGCTTGAAGGAAGCTGTTGTTTGCTGTTTTGTACTGCTACCAAACCGCCACTTCAAGTGGCGGTTTACTCGATATTAATTTTTTTTAAAAAAAAAAAAAATTAAAAATCCACAAAACGTCATTTCAAATAGCGGTTTAGTTCAGATCCCTAAATAAAACCGCCATTTCATGTAGCGGTTATATTAAAAAAAAAAACATTTTCTCACACCTATCCTACATGGACGGTAAAGTGGGAAATTAGTTTATAAGTTTGCAATATTCTAGGAATAGTTTCACAATTTTTCTCTATTGATCTCCTCTCTCAGTGATTTATCAAAGCGCATTATATTCTTTTATCATCATGGCTCATAAAATTCTTCCAAAAAAAAGTCAGATTTTTTCTTATTTATTCAACATAATTCATCACATAATCATTTTAACTATTTTATTTTACCCTTTTCGATTTTCCTGATATCAAATTATCAATTCCTAATTTTTTGGAATCAACATTGGGGTGTGATCTAGTGTGAGAGATTAATTATTGAACTTTCTTTTGTTTAATTATTTGTATCGCTTTGAAGTTTTGCGTGATTCTGACTGTTCACCTTTACAAGGCTTAGTCAATTAAGAGTTAGTTTAGGGGCCCTTTTCTATTGACACTCCAGGCCCCATATTCTCAAAGACGACACAGATGAGGAGTGCTTAAAATGAGAGAACACATAGGCGTTTCATAGTAATAATAATTGGCAATGGTGGTCACTGGTTAGATGACAGAGAAGAGGTACAAATAAATGTTTCCTTTACATTTCTCTAAACCAAACAAATTGTGAAAGTAACGGCTCTGTTCAAAACCAGATATCAGGTTGATCCGAATCCGGAAATTCGGGTATTTGGTTTTTCAGCTCAGGTCGATCCGAATGTTTTTTTTTATAAAATTTAAATACTAACTCTAAAAAAAAGGAAAAATCCGCGGGAGAACAATTATATTAATATTCAGCTCAGGGTTAGCTTGAGAGATACTATGATGATTTTATTTACGAAAAAAGCAAAAAAAAAATAAATAAATAAAACCGAATATCGGATACCCGGTTTCCAAAAAATATGTGATCCGGTATTTGGCTTTAAAATCGGATACCTGATCTGGATTATCTGGTTTGTAAAAAACGGATAATTTATCTGGTTTTGAAAACAGAATAATCCGGATAAGATATAATTGCACACCCCTACTAACGGTATTAACTTCCAATCATGTTCTTCTTTATCTTCATTCCCTCTCAATTACAGTGAAGTATACCAAACACCCCTTTAATGTACATAAACAATTTTTTTATGAATTAAAAAATGAGCGCAATATCAACCAAATTGTAATAATTGTTTTGAAATTTTTGTAGGTATGGGAATTGTTTTAAGACACATATATTTGGGGAGACCAATGTATTTGTGTCAAACACTGAGTCAGCAAAGGAGATATTAAGCAATGATTTAGGAAAGTTTACAAAGAAGTACATAAGATCAATTGGAGAGGTTGTTGGGTCTCAAAGCTTACTTTGTGCATCTCATCAAAACCATAAGTTACTTCGGTCACATCTTCTCGACTTATTCACATCAAATTCTATTTCTCATTTCACCACCCAATTTGATGAATTGGTTGTCAATACTCTCTCAACTTGGGAACGTATGGACCATGTTTTCATACTCGATGAAGCACTTAAGGTATTATCTTCTTCTTTTCCTATATTGTACGAAAGGGTCGATTCTAAAAGGGAGTGAGCTAGAGGGGTCTGTGACCGAATCTCATCAAAAAATATTAGAAAAACAAGTTAGCCTACCAAAACCCCAGGGCTATATTTATAAATATCGTATTTATGAATATTTAATAGATAGGGACACATAATTAATATTTTTCTCGAGCCAGATTAAAGGGCCCTTATTTTCCTAAAATTTTGATGTATCACTTTTATAGTTAAAAAGATGTGGCTTGTTGATAAAACTATAATTATTGAACTAAAAGTTAGGAGTTTAAATCTTGCCCATATTAGTTCTTTTGTTTAAGTAATAACTTTAACTCCGTTCTAGCTTATGAGAAGGATTCGCCATTGGTAGACAGTAAATTCTTCCTCATGTTAATTTTCAAAGTGTTTATTCTTTGAAAACTTTATCCTGAATAATCTCACATTTTACTAATTTGCCTACAATAATTCCAACTTTTAAATAACTATTATAGTCATAGTCATAGTTATCAACCTTGTATTCCTGCACAAAGTCAAGGTTTAAGGGAAATGTAGCGAGCATACCATACTTGTAGCCCTCAAAATAGAGTACAAACAGTAATGCATACAGTCAATTAAACAACCCAAATAAAGAGAGTCTTGTAAACAGAGAGATCACACTAAGATCAAGTGAGAAACACTACTAGCAAATCATAACATAAGTTGGACTAGGACTGAGCCATTAGAATAAATTTTAAATAAAAACGTAATAGAAATAAATTAAGTAAATAATTTAAATAATTAACTAGAACAAAAAGAGGTAAGTGAAAGGAAACAATTAAAAGTCTAAGACACAATTACAACACCTCCAACTATTTTTATTTCTCGTCAGGTCCTCAAAGAAGTACAACTCATGCAAATCGATCTATATCTTATCCTCCCATGTTCTTTTGGGTTTACCTTGACTTCTCTTATCCTTCACAATGAGGCTTTCCACCATCCTCATGGGTTCATTGATAGTCTTCCTTTTCACATATCCAAACAACCTCAACTTATTTTTATGCAACTTTGCAAACAATAAGGCGACCTCTAACCTCTCTCAACTCCTGGTTTCTAATTTTGTCCATTCTTGTTTGTATGCGTCCGTATCCACTACGTCTTACTTATGATCAAATGACTTCTTAACGGGCTAGCATTCCTTTCCACGTAACAATATCGACCTTACTGAAACTCTATATAAATAACCTATTAATCTAGTAGAAAACTTCTTATCACATAGCATCCTAGTGGTCTTTCTTCCCTTAAGCCAATATACTTGTAGCTAATGAGTTACATCTTCAATGATCTCCTTGTTCCTCTGTATAATAGAGCTTAAATTGATTGTACATACGTCAACATCTTGTCCAATGGTCACCTCAAGGTTACTTAACTACTCTATTCCACTGAAATTGCATCTCATATATTTAGTTTTTGCATGACATATATGCAACTTTTTTCCTTTAAGAACCGCCATCCACTACTCTAATTTTATGTTAGTCTCCTAACTAGGTTCTACTACTAGTACAATATCGTCAACAAAAAGCATACAACACGATACAATTTTCAAGATAGATTTTGAAAACTCATCTATAATGCCGTCAAAAATTAAAGTGCTTAATATCGATACTAATATAAACCTACTTTTACTATGAACGTTTCTGTTATCTCAACTAGTATATGAATGTTAGTCGTGACTTCATTCTTCATGTCTTATATAGCCTCAATATATATCCGCAAAATACTTTTAACATCAAGGATATCCCAAATGATTTTACATGTTATGTTATCGTTAGTTTTCTCTAGATTGATAACCACCAAAGACAAATCCTTTTTTTGCTCTCTATCATTCTCTATCAACTCCTTAAAACATGAGTAACCTTAGTGGTAAATCTCCTTGGTATGAAATCGAATTGACTTCCTAATCTCCATTTAATTTCTTTTTTTCCTTATTATCACACTTTTCCACAATTCCATCCTTAGCTAAAAAGTTTGATTCCTTTATAATTGTTGCATGCTTGCTCATTGCCTTTGCTTTAATCAATAGGAAAAAGTGGGCTGCTCCTCTATTCTTATAGCATCATATCATATGTGTCCTTGGGAAGACATTAAAAAGGTTAGCAACCGTCGAATGCATTATTCTCCGAAACACTTCTACACCTTGATAAGGATATTATAAGGACCACTTATAACCTTAAAGTAATAACTTTTAATCTTAAAGTGAAGAATTAGATCCTTAAATTGATCACTTATAATCTTAAGCAATCACTTATAAGCTTAAAGTGATCAATTAGAGAAATGAGTTGATGGTATGGGTCAATTTCATGATAAGACAATCTCATAAAAGACATAGTAAGACGGTCTCATAGAATATATAGTAAGAAGATCTCATACAAGACTTATTGTTCATTTTAACTTGTAATTTGTAAAATACAATGCATAATTGGCACAACAAATTGACAAATGCTCAAATGACACAGTGTCACGGTGAGACTATCTTTATGGGCTAGCTTAATATACATATATATTGTTAAATTAATCATTTATAACCTTAATATAATGTAATCACTTACAATCTTAACATTACTAATTCTAACCTTAAAGTGATCACTTATAATCTTAAAGTGATCAATTAGTGAATAAGCTGATTATATAGGTTCGTCTCATGATGAGAAGGTCTCATACAAGACTTGTTGCTACTAAATAGCCTAATTGAGATTTAGGCCAGCCGACTCATTAGAATTTATTAGCCCAATGATCTTGAACAACTCTTGTGAGAGACCGTCTCTCGGTGAGACGACTTCAAATAATAGGAGCCTATATTTCATAATATGTATGAGATGAGCTATTTAGCCTATATATAAGACGTGTCTTATGGTGAGACCGTCTCGTATATACAACAATTTGTAAATGATCTTAATTGAAAAGCGTAAATTATTAGTGGGCTTAGAATATCTAATTTTGAAGTGCAGATGACTTTAAAGGCAATGTGCAAAATGCTATTAAGCCTAGAGGGTAGAAATGAAGAGTTATGTTTACTGCAAAAGGATGTTGCTTATGTTTGTCAAGCAATGCTTGCATTTCCATGGAAGTTTCCATGGACTACTTTCAGCAAAGGTCTTAAGGTGAACCTTCTACATTTTACTATTACTTTCTCCTTATATTATTATTCGCTGAATACTTTCATACTAAACACTATTCATTAATCTAATTTGTTTTAACTTTTCTTTTCCTAAACACAAGTTTTATGTGTTTTATTTTTTAACATGTCCATCCAAATTTTTTATCACCGTTTATCAGAAAGTATTGTTATATTTATCAAATCTCTTATAATTTAGATAATAGACTTTAAAAATTATAATATTTCAAAATAATTAATATCGCCTTTTAATGTTTGTAATGAATCTAAATCAACATAATTTTTAAAGAAATTAAAACATCTTTATTTTTTAAAGAAACGGGACACCTTTGTTTTTAGACTTTTAAAAATAATTTCTGTCAATAATATTTTCAGACATATAATAGACTTGAGTGTAGAACCGTTACCCTAAGTTTTAGTTGTACGTGTAGCCTCAAAAAATATTATACTCTATTAAAGGGACTTTGAGAAGCCAGGAGGATTTGTTCCGCAATCATCAAATTTAGCATAAATAGTTCTTATGTGAGGAGCATGATATATATTACATATAACATATTTGTTATATTTCGATGCTTAAACCACCAACTTAAGCTAATATAATAATTATTGGCTTATTGTTGTAGAATAAGCCTTATACAATGTCAAATTTAGTATTGTTTACTATGACAAGTGTAGGCAAGAAAAAGGATAATGGAGATGCTAACAAAGATGATAAAGGAAAGAAAAGATAAAGAATCAATACAAGATCCTTCTGTTTATGATCACAAAGATGTTCTACAATACCTGCTGTCTATCGAAGATAACATTTTTACAGATGCACAAATCAAAGATAACATTTTAACCATGATAATTGCAGGTAATTACATCCATAATCATGCACATTATTTATTTGATATGTATTATTTATCCACATTAGAATATAATTTAACTTAATTTCATCTTTTAAATTAATTAAATCATATTCATTGTTTCAAAATTACTTAGGCCAAGACACTACAGCAAATGCAATGACTTGGATGGTCAAATACTTAGATGAAAATCAAGGTGTCCTTGCAACTTTACAGGTTTTATAACTATCAGCTTAAATTTTTAGTTAAATTAGGAGCTCAACATTTACAAATAAATATTTTGTACAGTCAATGATTCATTTTATTTTAATTTGTACGTATTTCATAGGATGAAGTAAAGTACTTACAGAAGCGAGTAGCCAACAAATCATTTCTTACGCTAAAAATTCTAAATGAGATGACTTATGGTGCCAAGGTATAAAACCATTTATTATCATTTCAATGCAGTTCAGCTAAGTTTTCACTAGATCACGCTAGATCAGTTCAGATTAATTTCCTGTTATCAACTTATCATTCAAAGTCATTTATAAAATGATATATTATATATGTAGATGAAGTATATAGTTGAATTATTAAGGATAGGTTGTAAAAGAAACGTTGAGGATGGCGTCCATAGTACCTTGGTTCCCCAGAGTTGCACTTAATGACTGTGAAATCTCAGGTTTGTCCTCCTACAACCTACAATTTATGAATTATTGTAATTCTTTCATATACATACAATCATGATTAAAATATAGGCAAATATAATTTTGAGAATGTTCAAGATGTTTGATTACACAGGCTCCTTAAATTATGAGGCAACGAATATTAGTCATATATGTTGTTTTTTTTACTTTAATTTAAAAAATATTTAAAATAAATAGAACCATAAAAATTATTGTCTAATGTTATTTTGCCCCTAAATACATGATTATCATGTCATAGGATTTACGATCAAAAAAGGATGGACTGTGAACGTGGATGCAAGATCTATACATTTTGATCCAAGTTTACATAAATCAGATCCTCATAAGTTCATTCCATCTAGGTTTGAAGTAAGGCTTTATTTAATTTAGATAATCATATTTAACTCTTGTGATTAAGCTGTTGCATTATAATTAATTATGTTTGTTATTTCTGATGTCCATAATGCAGAATGAAGTAAAAGCATACAGTTTCTTAGCATTTGGTGCAGGGGGAAGAACATGTCTTGGCATGAATCTTGCCAAAACTATGATGCTTGTGTTCCTTTACCGCTTAGTTACCACTTACTCGTAAGTCATTCTATTTTTAGCAACTTCGCGTACACACTTGAACTTGCTATGTGTTATATATATATTTAATAAAAAATAGCGGAATTTACCATCAAAAATAAAATTAGCTGAATTTATGAGTTGAGGCCAAGAAACATGTTGAAATTGTGGTTACAAAATGTTAAATAAAAATAAAAAGATGAAATATGTAAGAAATAAATGCAAACAAAAACAACAAGATTCAATGAGGTTCGGCAACTTGCCGAAAGTATTATACAAACTAAAAATCTAGGAGGCCAAAAGGCGTGCTCCCAATCTCTTGAGCTTCTCAGGAAATTGGATTATTTTGAGATAGCAATTAATATGAGAATTTAAAAGGCCAAAGGAAGTTAATTCCTACAACTTGTAGGTATTTAATTACTATGGTACTTCTTGGTAACTAGGAATGACACACGAGTAAAATTATACGAGTTTCACATCGCATTTGGTATGGGTATATGTTTGGTGGGTAGTATGTGATTATTATGAGTATGAAAATTCTTACCCACCATGAGGTAGCTCGTTTGTATAAGGTCACCTTACCCACATGCCATATCAACTTGTCCTGCCCCATATTTACTCAATCCGTCCCATACTGCCCGTCCAATATCTACAATTTAATACTTTATATCAATTTTGTAACAAATATATTAAAAACTATAGAGAAAAAAAAAATTAAGGATATTAATTCTATTTTATTACATTATATAGTTTTAAAAAATGAGATATGCATTTGAATTTGCAAGAAAATGCAATTGTATGGAGCGCACTTAACGTAGACATAGAGAGAGTAAGACGAGGTATAAGGTGTGTATACACATGATGGATATATCTTGTTCGCCATAGTGGCCTGGTGGGAATAAGTATGAATTCATATGCAAAAGCGGTAGGCATAGTATGAAAATTAAACTTGTTATGGGTGATGGGTAGGTGACGGATATGAAAATTTTAAATAGGTGTGGTACAGGGGAAGGCATACTGAAGACATCTGTGCCTTTTGCTTTTCCTATTGATAACTAGAAATCTTGTGTTAACAGCAATTTCCAAGGTGCTACCAAACACAAATTCAACTTCTTGAGAAATTTTATGGAAAAATTAATTCCTAGAAAAAAAATATTTGCTCTATTAATTAAATTTTAATGTCGAACAACAATGAGTAGATATATAGATATGAAATATTTTGCCAGAACAATCGTGTAATTTTTAAAGAAATTTTTTATAGAACTAAGCTATATTCTAATGCATGTTTTGTTTGCACTAGGTGGGAGGTGACCGATCCAGATTCAAGTGTGGAAAATTGGGCATTATTTGCGAGGTTAAAAAGTGGTTGTCCTGTTCGAGTAAAACCTCTATGCAACTAATTTATGGATAAAAGAGTTAAGGCACGTTTTATATAAAAAACAGAAATGGAATGAAAATCAATATGATAATAACACGTTAATGTTATTAGTTTTTTGGTGTTACAAATAGAAATAAATTCTCTTATAGTTTTGTGTAACAAAAGTGTGGTATACCTATAAAAATAAAATAAAAATTAATTTTGTCAAAAAAAATTCCAGATCTTCTACCACCTTCCATTGGCCTTTCCCTTTAACCCCAACATTCTATATGAACCCTTATCCTCCTATTCATTATTGTCATCAATTTTACAGTTTCAAAACAGAATCTCATTTGATCAAATTTTTCATCTCTCTAGAAACTACATTTGCAATCCAAATTTGAACTTCATTGCAAATTGGTACCTTTGTCCATCTCAATAAAGGCAGCAAAGGATAATTCAGTAAAGTTCTACATTAGGTATTAAAAGAGGAGATATTTAGACCCAATAATGGTACGAAAGGATGTAGAAGGTGATGAAAAACAGAATATAAACATTAGAGATGAGAAACAACATACACAACAAGTTTATAAGGTATCTTTGATACCTCCTCTTCAACAAATGTTTTTCATTAACGGATTCCACAATACATTAATGAATAAACCCGCATACTTGAGAACAAGCTCTCAAGAGAAATATCCCATCTAACAATGAAGAATACCCTCAATACTAATGCATAGAAGAAATGTTCTCTTGGTTTTCACCCTAGCCAATCTCTCTATGAATTATCCCTTTCAACATGTGTTGTGTATTATTTTATGAAGTTATAAGCCCTTTAAATAGAGGGCGTACAACATTCTGGAACCACAATAGCTTAGCAATAATCTCACAATAACTCATGGATTGACTCCCTTTCATTTCAACCTTAAAGAAAAAAACTTAAAAAATTAATCGTTAAACTTCTAAACATGTTGCTCGAATGAGGCTCACATCTGTTCGAATGAGCAACTATGTTTTGCCCTCACTGCCTGTTGCTGCTCATTATGCTTGGACGAGCGCTCATGCTTGAACGAGCACTTCAACTCTAGCATCTCTCAGCTGCAAGATTGTGCCTCATTTTAGCTACCCTTCTCTATGCCTTGTCTCGTTCAAAACATGTTTATCTTTTCGTGCAACTTCTTGCATTGATCAAGGCTTCCTCTGCCTTGCCCAATGCAATCCTTTTGCAACACATTCTTGTTTTTCGTTGCACCATCAACACGACGCACAAAAAACCCTCTTGCGTTGCTCCTTTGAAGCCCCACAATCAATGAACGCAACTCTTTTGCACCCTCATCGTTGCTCAAAACATGATGTGTCTTGTCTTGAGTCATCAAGTCATCACCTTCGCTACTAATTTTTTTGCTTATATATTACATGCTACTTGTAGTAACACCTTGATAGAGATGATCTAGATTCTCTCTTACCTAGGTTTACATTCTCTCAATCCCATTATGTTTGCACCTCTTGATAGAAGAGTATATATTTACTTGCAGTTGGATAATTAGAAAAATATAAGTGAGTCATAAAAATAACTTGATTGGATCAATTAAAAGAATGAATTTATTGATTGAATTAAAAAAGAATAGGGACCATTATCACACGAGAAATTAGTGCAAGGTCAACAATTCTAAACACAAAATAGGTACAAGATTTATTAGATATGCATAGAACATTATAACATAACTCCTATATATATGTAGAGAATAATGTACAAGATATATGAGATATTGTTAGTCTATGAGACTTTTAGTCTCACATATTTAATAAGTTTGTCATGAAATTAGATTAATTAGAGTACATGAAAGACTCATTAAGACTAGATTAATTAGAGTACTTTAATAGTTAGGAGTTATGAGTAGATGAAAGGCTAAAGGTTGTGACTCTTCAATAGTTGCAATTATTATTTGGCATCTTTCTTCCCCTATATAAAGCATGCTTTATACTCATTTTTTTAGTAAGAAAGAAAGTAAAAAACTTTTTCACATAATCTCTCTTCTAGTCTATTTCATAGTTTTTCTCTACTTTACCCCAATAATTTCCAACAACCGGTATCACAGACATAGGTTCTAGGCATAAGTTCCACATATATCCACAAAAATAATACACAAAAACCTCAAACACATGACTTCTTCGTCTTCTACAAATCAGACCTTCAACCAGAATATTATTCTCATGTTCAATTGAGAGAATTATGATTTATGGAGTGTCAAATTGAAGATCATTTTAAGAGCTAAAGATTTATAGGAGTTAGTAGAAAACGGTATTAAGGCTAAAACCACATTTTCTCAGGTTCCTAGTGAAGCACCGCCAAGACAGGAAACTCTGTTTAAGGAGGAGATTATCAAAGACCAGAGTACTTTACATATTCTTCAGAACGCTGTGATGGATGTCATTTTTCAAAGAATAGTTACTGCAACTTCATCTAAAGAAGCATGGAATAATTTGCAAACAGAGTTTCATGAAAGTGAAAAGATTTAGACCATCAGACTCCAAAATTTGAGAAGAGATTTTGGAAATCTGAGTATAGAGTTATAACACCCCAGAATTTCCGACCCTTTAACGAATCCAAAACCGTAAAGGACGGAAGGAAATTCGGGTGTTACATAAAAGAAAAGGAAAAGAATTTAGATAAAAGTTAAATATTAACTTTAAAAAGGTGAGTACAAATTTCGGCAGCATCTCTTCTAAAAATCGAACATGTGGAAGAGCAATTAGCACAATAAAAACATTAAACTAATCTAAGGCATCATTGCCTTTAAAATCTCACTCCACAGCGGAATGATTCGTCGGCGGCTTCTCAAATCAACATGCCAACCATGGATCGTGGTTCTAGTGTCGACACTTGCGTTTTAAAATGACTTAACTCCTCAAACCATACAAAGTTATAAACTACGCAGCGGAAATACAAATATACAAGGGAGGACACAAGGCCTCATAACAAAACATATGCAATCAAAGTTTACAAAAGATACAAGAGCTACAAAATCGAAAGATAACGGTATGACACAGGTTATGCTTCGCCCTCATCACTCTCCCCCAATGCAATGCAATGTAAAGAAGCTCCAACACCTGCTACGCCTGTCTATGATCTTGCTGCTGCTCGACATTAGACCAAAGACCAATGTGTCATAGCAGGACAATCATAGAAGGTCATCAACAATCAAACATAAACACAAACATGTACACGTCAATAACTAGCACCAAATATAATAAGGCCACCTACTAGATAACATTATGTTATATAACAAAATAAGATGATTTCATAAGACACAAGCGCATACAGTAACCATTTATCGTCCACTTATACTTCTTGATCTCATTACGTCCTTTCCAACCCGAACCATGTGTTCTTGGGTAGAATGCAGGTCTTCATGCTCCTCTTTTCAAAACATAAACTCTTGCAAAACACGCATAGTATCAACTCAACCAAGGCATTAACAGAATACCTAACACATGACCTTATAGAGCTTATCTATCTTAAGGTAAGTGTGATCATAGTCTGTGATACCCTTGAGGTAACTTCACTTAGGCACACTTCTCACTAGCATACACTATTCTATTAATGAGTTGATATTCTATCAATGAGCAAACGTTCTATCAATGTGTAAGCTTTCTATCAAGAATGAACCTTCTATCATTAAATAACTTTCGATCAATGAATAAACTTTCTATCACTGAATAACTTTCTATCAGTGGATCTTTTCTCTACTTCCTGGCATATTGACATGGCCAAGAGCGTTATTGGCCATCCGGGGCTCATGGCAAAGTGTGAGCTCATGCCCCCTCCAGCTGACCCTCTCAGGTCCTACCTTCGAGAAAAACTAACACGCTGGGGTACTAAACCAGTGAAGAGGCCACCATATTGGGGTTTGCAAGGCCCGCATGGTAACACCTCGGTCAAGGGGCAGTATCGGCCACCCGGTGCCCAATGACAAAAGCATGCTCATACACCCCCTTAAGGTGATCCCGTCAGATCTTACCTAAGGGACTACTAAATCAACCAGACATAATCCAGTTGAGTCACGCCAGCTAATAATAATCTAATACTTTTTCAGATGGGAATAACTCCTACTTTTGACTATTAATGAGCGCCCTGGGATAGCAGCACGCCATAACCCACTGAGCCACTCAACAAAGTATGAAATTCATCTATAAAGGAGTCATTCTAACTCCAAGTAAGGCATAATCTAATTCTTAGATAAATAAAGGGGGTGGTCCCCGCCTCCTACTAACACTTTTATTCTCTATAACTATTCTAAGCGCAAGGAATCATCATCGATAACTTTTCGTATAAAGTGTATTCACTAGTACCTCATAGTTTCAATACAATGCATATTATCACAATAAACAATAATGTCTTAAAGAAAATTGTATATAAGGGTTCGTTACTGCGTGTACGTACCTGTAAGCGTCACTGCACGACCAAAAGTTACAAAATTCACCTAACTAAGGTGCTATTTTCCTCTTATGAACTGGAAACCTATACAAGTTAGGAATAAAACTAATAAATCCCGTTAACTACTTTGTCATACCAACTAAATACCAAAGTAACCACTATCACCTATTCAACATGAGTTTTTCGATTACTCTAGCACGTACACAACTTATTCAATACAAGTCAAAATCATTAACTTAACACAACATAAGTCTTTTCACCAATTTAAAATTAAAAACATATGTGAATTGTTCCTTTTATCAACAAATTTTGAGTATATCGGTTCGCGTTACCCACAAATAACTAATCACAACTAAGCCTTACAATTTTAATATAACACTTATACAACAATAAGGAAAATTTTAGAGTTATCGAATCGCGATATCATTTGTTACATTCTCAAAAGCTAAAAAGAATTATAATCAAAACACAACAAGTAACTTTAGCAACCATTGACGATAAGTTGACATTATGCTCTTAGCTTACTAACATTATGCATTATGACTTCAATAACAACCTAATAAGAGTACTTATAATTCACAACAATCAACACAACAATTAGTAACTATTATTACCAATTTAACAGCCAAATCACTTCCATAGTCAACTAAAATCATCACCATTACTAATTATCACATCAATAACCAATCGACTAAGTCTTAAAACAACTTTTAAGGTTATTTAATCAATTATCACCACAATAGAGCATAAAACACACATCATTAGTAATTTCATTTCTAATCCAAACCCTAGTCATTTCATGTTCAAAGATAATACTTTTAACCGTTATCCATAGCAAGAATCAATAAATTAATACACCACCAAAATGTACATGAAAGCCCACACTATTACTAATTTCAAAGATAACACCTTTGATTGTTACTCATAGTAAAATTTAAAGAAACTAACACACAATCAACACAACCTATAACTTCAAGCACTATGTCATAAATATGTTCAATTCATCCATTAAACTCTTACCCACAAAAAGATTCAATGAAATTAATACAAAAATCAATACTAAACTCATAAACTTGATAACAATTTCAATTAAAGACAAGAGGAAATCAATTAGGGAAGAGGATATAGCTTACTTAGGTGAATAAGAGAAAAGGGGTGAAGAGAGGAGTGATTTCTGGGATGGTGGTGACACACAGTGATGGGGAGAACCGAGTCCACGGTGTAAGCGGTACATGGCAGTCGCTACTGCTGGTTGTTGGGCAGGAAACACAGCTGGTTGCTGCTGCTCGTGGAGGACAAAGTGCAGCCTGCTGCTGCTGGTTGTGGGGAGGAGCACTGCAGCCTGTTGCTACAGGTTGTGGGGAGGCGGACCGCAGCTGGGCTTGTGTGCTGCCGATTGTTTGTGAGGGTAAGGGAACGTGTGGAAGAGAGGGAGAAGAGCGATGGCAGTCGGGTTTTGCAAGGTGAGGGAAGGGTTGTCTCACTTAAAACCCTAGCCCATCCTTTTTATTTTGTTTATTTACTTATTTATATACATTTTCTTGCGAGGCCCAACTAAGAACTCACCTCCGTATGCTCACACATTTTAATAAAATAATTATTTTGAATCGAACCTCTTTATTTAGAAATCGTTATTGTATTTTTAATATAAATACATGCTAATATTTAAATTCGTATTTGAAAGGAATTTAATAAAACTACTTCAAAATTAATTTAACATAATTATAAAATCCCCAAAAGTTATTAAAATATTAATTAATAACGTTAGAAAATCTCGGGGTGTTACAAGAGTTTGAATAAAACATCAATGATTACTACACACGAGTCACAGATGTAGTTAATCAAATGCAGATGTATGGAGATGAGATAAAAGAAGAAGATGTTGTAAATAAGATTTTTTGCACCGTGATAGAAGCATATGATAGTGCAGCCGGTGTGATAGAAAGTACAAAGGGCTTATCAACTCTAACAGTATTAGAGGTGGTAGGCATGATGAAAGCACAAGAAGAAAGAGTAAATAGAAGATCAAAGACAAGTCTGGAAGGAGCATTTCAGACTAGTCACAAAAACAAGAACGTCAAGAAGCAGGAAGTTAGAAACACTTCTAAGTCTAATTTTACTAAAGGAAGAAATGTAGCAGAGAAGAAAGACAAGTTTCCTCCATGTGGAATTTGAAAAAGATATAATCACTTAGAGAGTGATTGTAGATGGAAAGGCAAGCCTCAGTGCAACCATTGCAAGTGGTTTAGCCATGTAGAGAACGATTGCAATAGGAAGCGGAATCAAGCACAAGCACAAGTTTCAGAAGAAGTAGGTCACTTCTTCGGTGTGAAAGAATGTAGCCAAGAATCTAATGAATGTAAAATCGATAGTGGACGTAGTAACCACATGACCAAAGATTCTAGATTTATCCAACTTGATACTTTAGTAAAGACTCCCATCAGATTAGGGAATGAAGTAGTTGTTAAATCAAGTGGAAAAGGTACCATTGCAATAGAGACTTACAAAGGAGTAAAGCACATCAAGGAAGTCTTGCATGTACTAGACTTGAGCAAGAATTTGATTAGTGTATCGCAATTGATGAGAAATGGGTACATTATTCAATTTCAAGGTAATACTTGTAGTATTTTAAATCCATCTCGGATCGAAATAGCAAGTATTCCCATAAAGGATAAGAGTTTTGTGTTGAATTGGTCTTATGCATCCCATCATGCTCATAAAGCCAAAGCAGATGAAATATATTGGCTATGGCATAAGAGATTGTATATCCTAAAGCACTTCATCAACTTCGTAGTAGAATTTGGTGAGAGATCTTCTAGTATTGAATGAATGTGATGATGTTTGTGGTGCGGTCAGAAACCCTCGGTGAAGCATTTCAAAGTATTCGGTAGTTTTTATTATCATCTTGTTCCAGATCAAAAGAGGTCCAAGTTAGATGATAAGGCAAAGAAAGGAATCTTTCTCGATTACAGTTCTTAGTCTAAAGGTTACCGAATATTCACCCTTGAAACTGAGAAATTCGTAATAAGCAGAGATGTTACCGTAGATGAGGAACCATTGTGGAATCAGGACATGTAACCAAAACAGAAGCAAAATAGAATTGTTGTTCCTCCTATAGATGTTCCAATTTTGCATCAGCCGGAACTAGAAGTTTAGTCTCCAAGTACTCTAGTTGGGGCCAAAACTCCAGATTCGGGATCAGAAGACAAAAATGCAACTGGTCCAAGAGGAAAGAAGCATATCACAGAGTTGTATGCTCGATTTCTAGAATGTGATGAGATTGAAGAGTTATACCACATAGGAATCATTAAAGCCACAAATTTTCATGAAGCAGTTCAACATTTGGAGTGGAAAGCTGCCATGGAGGAAGAAATTCGAATGATTGAGAAGAACGAGATGTGGAAACTAGTTGAGAAGCCATCTCATAATCAAACCATAAGAGTTAAATGGATCTACAAGATCAAGACTAATCCAAATGGTTTCGTTTCAAAGTATAAAGCAAGACTTGTTGTCAAAGGCTATTCTCAGTAGTTTGACATAGAATATAATGATTCATTTGCACTAGTCGCAAGGCTTGACACAATCTGAGCAATCTTAGCTCTAGCTGCCTCAAAGGGATGGAAGGTACATCAAATGGATGTCAAGTCAGCATTCCTTAATGGACATATAGAAGAAGAAATCTATGTTCAACAGCCCTAAGGATTTGAAGCAAAAGAGAAAAGGGACAAAGTATTAAAGCTGAAGAAAGCATTATACGGTTACAAACGGGCTCCTAGGGTCTAGTATAGTAGAATTGATGATTACTTCACACAAAAGGGTTTGACAAAAAGTCTTAGTAAGCATACCCTATATGTGAAGAAGCACAAGAATGGAGATATATCAATTATTTCCTTATATGTGGATGATCTAATTATCACATGTAGAAATAAGGAATTGATTACAGAATTCAAGAAGAAAATGATGCAAGAATTTAAAATGACAGATCTTGAATTTCTAAATTGTTTCTTGGAATTAAAGTTCATCAGAGTTCAGAAGAAATCTTCATTTGCTAGAAGAAATACACAAAACGCTTATTGAATAAGTCCATGCTAGAGAATTGTAATTCTGTCCTAACTCAACTTCAAGCAAATGAAAAGTTATTCAAGGATAATGGACAAGAGGAAGCAGATCAGAGAATCTATAGAAGTATGATAGGTAGGTTACTTTATCTTAATGCAACAAGGCTCGACATAATGTTTGTAGCAAGTTACTTGTCAAGATTCATGCAAAGTCCTAGCCATCTTCCCCTAGGAGTAATAAAGAGATTTTTAAGATATGCGAAGGGTACATTAGGCTATGGTGTTCAGTTTGAAGCCATGACTACTAATCCAAGAGTTGTTGGTTTCATGGACAATAATTGTGCAGGGTCTCTCGATGATATGAAGAGCACCTCATGTTACACTTTTACTCTAGCAAATAGAGTATTTCTTGGTCATCTGAGAAGAAAGGTACTATAGAGCAATCTACAGCAGAAGTAGAATACGTTGCAGCTTGTGAAGCTATATATCAAGCAATATGGCTTAGGAAGATTATGTGTGATATTGGCAAAGTTCAAGGAGAAGCTACCGTCATTCATTGTGATAGTGATTCTAGAATAGCAATTTCTAAGAATCCTATATTTCATAAAAAGACAACGCATATCAAGATCAAGTATCATTTTGTTAGAAAAGCTCATAATAATTATGAAGTCAAGCTAGTTGAAATTGATGGAGAAGATCTGTTAGTAGACATTTTCACTAAACTAATTTCGAAGGGTAGATTTAAGAAACTTAGAGGCTAACTAGCAATGGAATCCAAAAGTCTTAAGGAGGAGTATTAGTAAATGGACTTTTAGTCTCGCACATTTAATAAGTTTGTCATGAAGTCTAGATTAATTAGAGTACTTGAATCCTCATTAAGACTAGATTAATTAGAGTACTCTAATAGCTAAGAGCTATATGAAAGGCCAAAGGTTGGCTCTTAAATAGTTGCAATTATTGTTTGGCATGTTTCTTTCCCTATAAAAATGATGCTTTATACTAATTTTCTAGTAAGAAAGCAAGTAAACATGTTTCTCACATAATCTCTCTTCTAGTTTATTTCATTGTTTTTCTCTACTTTTCCCCAATAACTCCCAACAAATACTTTACTCTTATTAGAGTATTTTGTACTTCACCTCAATTTTAATCATGAAAATCTCAAATGCCCAACCTGCAAAGAAGAACAAAAAATTGGATTTTTCCAAAGCCTTTGTGAGAATATTAGCTGATTTTGCGCCTATGTGAATATGTGAAGTTTGAATTGTGTCGTTGTAAAGTGACAGTCCATCTTAATATATTTAGTGCATTCCTAAAATACCATGTTAGAAACTGTATGAAGAGTTACGTAGCTGTCACAATAGAGCTTGAATGGCTGTAGATGAGAAATGCCAAGACAAGAGAGCAAAACTTTAGTCATTACTCACAAGTAAGAGTAACCATCAAATGATATTTAAATTCTACCGATGATCGCGAAAAAGTAGGTTGTTTCTTAGGATTTTAAGACGGTGACGAAGAACAAGAAAAACAAAAGAGTCAGATAAAAACGAGTCAAGGGACATAAGGCCCAATGACAATGACAATTTAAGAGAATAACTTGGTTGGGACAACCTTTAAGGTACGAAGAACTTGTAAAGCAGCCACACAATGATTAATATGTTGAGCATCAATACATTGAACCAAAACATGAACTGAATAACACAAATCAGTAACGTTAAAGTGAGGTAAATGAGGAGAGTAATAAGACACTATATTTATCGGGTTTAAAAAACAACTTTCTTTGTGCATATTAAGGATATATATGTTTACGCTCAACACGACCATTTTATTAAAGAGTGTCCATACAAGATATGTAATGAATAATTCATTTGTGGCATACAAGTGGAGTGCATAAGTAATTACTAAGTCACTGTCACTATATAATTGTAAGAAATGATATTCATCACAATGAGAAGGAACAACATAATCACCCTGAATATTGCAATAGATTAAATCAAACACATACTTGACTCTGTTTAAAATAATTTATGAAGTATTTCGCGTTTGATAAGCATGCAAACAAATATCATGAGGACAAAATGATTTAAGTGAAATAGAGATGCCTAAGTTGCCGATGGCAAAGTTCATGAGCACTCAAAATAGTAGTTTGTTAACATTACTCAATTGTAATGTGTCACTTAAGATGACTGTTCCTACTTGAGTAGTTATATCTAGTTCCCCATTCATCAAACAAACTAGAAAAAAGGGAACAACTCTTAAGTTATTAAATAAACTTTTGTTCACTAACATATAATGAGAAAAACCGATATCAATTATCCAACTATTAGAATAATATGTTCCATCATGTTTTACTACAGAAGAAGCATTACCCATGTTATTTAGCATTTTCATTAGATGTTGTCATTGCTCAAATGAGAGGAGAAAAGCAGCACGATCACTGTCACTAAACGTTGAAAGAGGAGTACTTGGAAGAGCACCATTCCCTTATGTGCGATGGCTGAAGTGTTGGTGTGCAATGGCTGATGTGCATCCACTATGATATCGAACCTCGTGTTGTCCTGAGCCAAATCAACTAGGCTCAGACCCAAGGGAACCAATGAACAACAACAACAACAAAAGGAACAGCAACAAAAAAAGCAACAGAAACCATTCTGATGTTTCTGATGAAGTTTCTAATGGTTCTGATCCTACGCATACAATGCCATCATCTATGAATCTTGATGAGTTCAATGCAAGCCAAGACAGTCAAGAAAAGGAGGAATTAATAATGGAGAAACAGATACAAAAGCTTGAGACATCAAATAAACAAGAGAGGCCAACAGAAGCAACAAAATCAGACATGCAGCAGATTCTAATCAACATCGATGACCAGGCCACCTTGAGAGACCAGCCCAGACGTGACCTGAGTCCATGGGAGGACGTGGAGGGTAGAATTGGAATCTCTCTACATGGACCTTGCTGCCATGGTCCAAGAGTCTTCCTCACAGTCACCGGAGATGCACAGAAAACAAGGGCAAAGGTCGACCAGTCAACAGTCAGACGCTGACAGAAGGCTACTCTTACTTTTTGTTTCTGTTTTCATTTTAATGAGCACATGTACATCACGTGGGCAATATTACCGTTATAGGTGGTTGCTTGACGTGTATTTTCTCTTGCCATGATCATGTAATCTATTCCTATATATAGATGGCTTAATCATTGTAAAACCAAGTTTTGATTAATAAAAATTCAGAAATTCACTAAGGTTTTTCCTTTTCAATTGCTGTGCAATTGGGTTACCAAGGGTCAATCTACCCTTATTGGTTGTGCGTGTTCTTGAGTGTTCTTGAAGATCCCACACTACCCTATCCAAAGAAACTGATAACTCCATTGTGGATCAACGGAGGAAGCCTAGAATTGTGTGGTAGTGAAGCGTGGCAGTCTAGTTCTTACCAACACATTCTGAGTGCCAGTTCTTAGAATATCCCTCATCTTCGTATCACAATCTGATTTATGCGTTCAATTCTTCCTTCATCACGCATAATTGGATCAATTGGTATCACAGCAAGAATGTGTAGGGCCTGAATATCATCCTCATTTGTCTGTGAAGACGAATTCTCAACATCATTCCTGACTGATCAGAGAAATCAATACTCAGAGAATTAGGGCGATTTCTATTCGTGTGCAATTGCAGTGGCAAATCCCTGAAAAATCCGGTTGTCTTTCTTTCTTTTGTTAAATTTCTTTGTGAATTAATGAACCTAATTATATTTCTACACATTTCAATTGAATTTGATCAATAAACGTGTGTGCATTTGTCTGATACTCATAGAGAGTAATCTGAAACCCCCAAGAATCCAGTTCTTGAAGGGATTTCTGAACTCTGCGATTAATTTCTTCGCTTCTGTGCATAATTCATTTGAGTAAATAATCAATCATCATGAATATGGAAGAGAAATTTGATGCATTAGTTAATATGGTCACTCAATTGAATCTGACAGTCACATAATTAAAGAATGCTGCTCCAAAACACCAACAACCCAACGCTAACACTGAAAATGCGAGGGAGGATAAGTCCATGAGGGTTGATGTGCGTGAGTTTGATGGCACTTCACATGAACCAGAGACCTACATTGAATGGGAAAAGTGGGTAGAAAGATATTTTGAGTACAAAGACACCCACCCTGACCAACAATACAAAATTGCAAAGGTGAAATTGACCAAGCTAGCAGCAACCTGGCTCGAAGGTGGGCAGAGACAGAGGGTACGTGAGGACAGCCTAAGATTAACTCTTGGGAAAAACTTAGGAAGCACCTTAGGAGAAAGTATGTTCCATCCAATTACAAGTAGCAATTATACACTAACTAGAGCAACCTAAGGCAAGGAACCAAGTCAATGGCTGACTACATTCAAGAGGGAGAAAGGTTGACAGTGCTGTGCGAGATAGATGAACCTGAGGAACTGAAAATTGGGAGGTTCTTAGGAGGGTTAAGGGAAGATCTGAGGGAGAAGGTTGAGGTCATTCAAAACCTGACATATGAGGGAGCATGCAATAGTGCCTTGATATTTGAGAAGTCAGCAAAATGAAGGATCACACAACCTGCATACACACCCAGCAAAAACAGGGAGACCAACTACAAAGCACTTGCACAGAACCCTTCTGCCAGTAGGGTGATATAGCCTCTTAGCACACCTGCCTCCCAGCACACCTGGTAGTGCCCACATAGTGAAGCCACCAGCTGTTAGGGATAGAGAAGTGAACCTTAAGGACATTATGTGTTTTAAGTGCCATGGACATGACCATTACAAGAGGAATTGTCCCAATACACGAGCCTTTACACAAAGAGAATGGGCTGAGATCCACAGTAGGATTGGACCACAAGATATGTTAGTGCACACAGGAGGAAAAGAAGAGGTTAAGTTGCCACCCAAACCTGAGGATTAATATGAGGGATCCTTTAGAGTGAATAGTTTTGGTTATATGGAGAAAATGGAAGGCAACACTACTGAGGAAAGTGAGGACGAAGAGGATATAGAGCACGTTTACCTTGAGGAGGAGCTTCACAATATGTTGATCATTAATGGAGGCAGTGATTCCAATTCTGTGAGCAAGAAGCTAGTCAAAACTTTGGGATTAACCACTAAACCTCATCCTTGACCTTACAAACTAAGATGGTTGGATGATAGCACAGGGATTACAGTTAGTAAGCAATGTTTGGTGAACTTTAGCATAGGCATCTACTATGACCAAGTGCTTTGTTATGCTTTGACCATGGATGCTTGTCATTTGTTGCTTGGGAGACCATGGCAACATGATAGGAAGACCATGCACAATGGTTACACCAATGTGTATTTCCTAAGACATGAGGGTAGGACCAAGGAGTTGATGCCATTACCCCCTCACAAAACCATACCTCCTGTTAAGATCAAGCCATCACCCACACACTTAATAGGTAGAAAAGAGTGTGACAGAGAGCTAAGATCAGGGAACCAAGTGTTTGTGTTGTTTACTAAGGAGCTACCTTCCACATACACACCTATTCATCCAGCTGTTCAGGGATTAATAGAGGAATTCCAAGATGTTTTCCCCGATGATCTACCCCCAAGGTTTACCACCCATAAGGGGAATTGAGCATCAAATAGATTTAATACTAGGGGCACCTATACCTAATAAACCAACTTACAGGACAAACCCTAATGAGACTAAGGAATTACAAAGACAAGTGGAAGAGTTGTTAGCCAGAGGATATGTAAGGGAGAGTCCAAGTCCATGTGTTGTACCTACACTCTTAGTTCCTAAGAAAGATGGATCATGGAGAATGTGCGTCGATAGTAGGAGTGTAAATAACATTACTGTTAAGTACAGATTTCCTATTCCTAGACTAGATGACATGTTAGATGAATTAGCAGGGGCATGCTGGTTTAGTAAGATAGATCTTAGGAGTGGATATCACCAAATTAGAATGAGTGAAGGTGATGAGTGGAAAACAACATTCAAGACCAATTATGGACTGTATGAGTGGTTGGTGATGCCTTTTGGGCTAACTGGGGCTCCTAGCACGTTTATGAGGTTAATGAATGAGGTGTTGAGACCATTCCTTGGAAAATTTGTAGTAGTCTACCTAGATGGCATACTGATCTATAGTGTAACTGTAAGTGAACACCTTGAGCACCTTAGGAAATTGTTTGAAGTCTTGAGGAAGCAGCAACTTTATGGGAAAATAGAGAAATGTCCTTTCATGTTGTCTGAAGTGAATTTGTTAGGATTCATCATTGGGAAGGAAGGAATTAAGGTAGACCCTGTAAAAATAGAAGCAATTACCACCTGGCCTACACCTACAACCATCACACAAGTGAGATCCTTTCATGGGTTAGCGTCATTCTACAAGAGATTTATTAAGAACTTTGGTTCCATCATGTCACCCTTAACCAAATGCACAAAGAGAGGAACTTTTGAGTGGACTACTGAGGCCCAAGCAGCCTTTAAGCAAATTAAAGGGTTGATGTGTAGGGCACCTATTCTTAGACTACCTGACTTCACTAAACCCTTTGAGGTTGAGTGTGATGCTAGTGGAAAGGGGATTGGGGCTGTGTTGATTCAAGAGGGAAGACCTGTTGCCTACTTTAGTGAAAAACTAAATGGTAGTAGACTCAACTATTCTACCTATGATAGAGAATTTTATGCTATAGTAAGGGCATTAGAAACATGGTCACGCTATCTGAAAGTCCAACCTTTCATCCTACACTCAGATCATGAGTCACTTAAGCACATCAATGGACAAAGTAAGCTGAATTCTAGGCATAGGTAGAATTTCTTTCACATTTTCAGCTAAGTATAAGGCAGGGAAGGCTAATGTTGTAGCTGATGCTCTAAGCAGAAGATATCATTTACTAGCTATTTGAGAAGCCAAAATCCTACGGTTTGAGATGATTAAGCCTTTATACCTTGAGGATCCTGACTTAGGGGACATATATGCTGAGTGCACACAGCGGCCAAGGGGACCTTTCTACATACAAGATGGATTTATGTTTAAGAATAATAGGCTGTGCATACCTAGATCACCATTAAGGAATACCCTAGTCAAAGAGGTACGTGAGGGAACATTAGCAGGGCACTTTAGTATTCAGAAAATATTAGATATGCTAGCACAACACTTTTTCTGGCCTAAAATGTTGGGCACAGTGGGTAAGCACATCCTAAGATGTGAAGTTTGCATGAGAGCCAAATTAACCTTTCACAAATGTGAATATAGACCTCTACCTGTTGCTAGCCACCAATGGGAACATGTGAGAATGGATTTTATAGTGGCCCTACCTAAGACAGCAAGAGGGAAGGATGCAGTAATGGTGGTAGTGGACAGATTTTCAAAAATGGCCCATTTCATACCTTGCAATAAAACTAGTGATGCTAGGCACATAGCAAATCTATATTTTGATGAGATAATTAGGTTGCATGGTATACCTCAAAGCATTGTTAGTGATAGGGACTCCAAGTTCTTAAGCACTTTTTGGACCAGCCTATGGACTATGTTGGGTACTAAGTTGTTGTTCAGCACTGCATATCATCCTCAAACGGATGGACAAACAGAGGTAACAAACAGGACCTTGGGAAATATATTGAGAACAATAGTTAAAAAGAACACCAAGGATTAGGATGAAAAATTAGCCCATGCTGAATTTGAATATAACAGATGCCCCAGTCTGACTACTAAGTACTCACCATTTGAATGTATATATGGCTTTAATCCTATGACTCCTACAACTTTAGTTTGTTTACCGTTGCAAGAACGAGGAACATGGAGTGCAGAGAAGCAAGTTGCTGAAGGACAGAGAATACATGCTCAAGTTCAAAATAACATTATGCAAGCTAATGCCAAGTACAAACATAAAGTTGACGAAGGATTCAAGGATGCAAGGAGCTTCAAAGTGGGAGATTATGTGTGGGTACACCTGAGGAAAGACAGATTTCCCAAGCATAGGAGCAACAAGATCTAAACCCAGAGCAGATGGACCTTTTCAGATCATTGCTCAAGCAGGGGACAATGCATACACAGTGGATTTGCCTACCAGCTATGGTGTATCTCCTACATTCAACATTGGGGACCTAGCTCCTTATTACATAGACATAGAATGAGGGCAATTCCTTTTCAAGAAGGGGGGATTGAGCCAAATCAACTAGGCTCAGACCCTAGGGAACCAATGAACAGCAACAACAACAAAAGGAACAGCAACAAAAAAAGCAACAGAAACCATTCTGATGTTTCTGATGAAGTTTCTAATGGTTCTGATCCTACGCATACAATGCCATCATCTATGAATCTTGATGAGTTCAATGCAAGCCAAGACAGTCAAGAAAAGGAGGAATTAATAATGGAGAAACAGATACAAAAGCTTGAGACATCAAATAAACAAGAGAGGCCAACAGAAGCAACAAAATCAGACATGCAGCAGATTCTAATCAACATCGATGACCAGGCCACCTTGACAGACCAGCCCAGACGTGACCTGAGTCCATGGGAGGACGTGGAGGGTAGAATTGGAATCTCTCTACATGGACCTTACTGCCATGGTCCAAGAGTCTTCCTCACAGTCACCGGAGATGCACAGAAAACAAGGGCAAAGGTCGACCAGTCAACAATCAGACGCTGACAGAAGGCTACTCTTACTTTTTGTTTCTATTTTCATTTTAATGAGCACATGTACATCACGTGGGAAATATTACCGTTATAGGTGGTTGCTTGACGTGTATTTTCCCTTGCCTTTTGATCATGTAATCTAGTCCTATATATAGATGGCTTAATCATTGTAAAAACCAAGTTTTGATTAATAAAAATTCAGAAATTCACTAAGTGTTTTTCCTTTTCAATTACTGTGCAATTGGGTTACCAAGGGTCAGTCCACCCTTATTGGTTGTGCGTGTTCTTGAGTGTTCTTCAAGATCCCACACCACCATATCCAAAGAAACTGATAACTCCATTGTGGATCAACGGAGGAAGCCTAATTGTGTGGTTGTGAAGCCTGGCAGTCCAGTTCTTACCAACACATTATGAGTGCTAGTTCTTGGAATATCCCTCATCTTCGTATCACAATCTAATTTATGCGTTGAATTCTTCCTTTATCACGCATAATTGGATCAAGTCCTTACACCACGAGAACCACACCAGGGTTGAGTATTGCTATTAGTGTTGAATCAACTATTCTTGGAAGATGTTGTCTCTCGGTGAGATGAACTTAAAATAAGAAGCTCAGATTCTCAAGATTTTTATATAGAACAATTTGTAATGTTAAATTAACATATATCATCAAAGAATGACTATTGAAGTGGTTTTGCATTTATATACAAAGTTTTACTTGCAAATGTGACTTTTAAATGTTAACAAAAATAATCTAGTCCCTTTCATTTGTTCTTTTCATTAATTTTTTCTTACAGATTCCAATGTAAACTTAAATGTTAAATAATTTTAATTGTGAGATACTATAAATTAAGAAACTTGATATTGAAAAAATATATATTATGATGAATATATCAAAATCCCACAAAAATATGTTTTTTCATATAGATCAATGAGACATCATAGTCAAAGTGTGATACTATATTCGTAAATTTTATTTGAGAAGAATACATGAAAATGTATTACTGAAATCTCATCGCAATAGAGAGAGAAAAAAGTGTATCAGTAATTGTCCACTTAAGAAATATAAAAGGAATGCATTAGTGATTGTTCATAAAAGTCTTATATAACTCGAAACATTTAGTTCCATTTCACAAACTAAACATCAATTGAGATACCCATTAGAGAATTTCATAGGACATTGATAATTGATATCCAAATTTGATTAGTACTTCGATTAGCAACTAATGTTCATATTAATCTTCATATTGTTCACATTATGATGAGATTAAGAGCTAAGCTCAAGAAATCTTAGGGCCATAGGATGCTTAGCATCGGAAAGACGATGAGGTGGCAAAACTTCAACAATGGCACCATTTACCAAAAGACAAACCAAATCAGCCACTCTTTGGACTTGCCTTATGCTATGTGAGACCATGATGACTGTCATCCCTTGGGTTGTCTTCAATTTAATTAGAGCATCCTCTATGTTTTGTGTTGATATTGGGTCCAAGGCACTTGTTGGCTCATCTAATAGCAATACCTATAACCAATAGCGTAATATTAGAGATATCTTAAAGCAGTAGAGCTACGATAAATTTTACATTTGATCGGATTTATTATCCGAGGTAGTTGATCGCCTAGGGCCCACTGAAATAAGAGGCCTCAAATTAATATTAAATATTGCTATTCAGGTTTGGTTCTAAGTAATACTTTTTAAGTGATTTATTTCTAAACCTTTTTTCTATATCTGATGTAATATAATGTTACAATATATTTTGAATTATTTTCCTCGAATAGGAAAATCTTTTATCTTTTAATATAATAAAGGGTCCCATTTAAAAATAAATCGCAAAAATAAATAGGGTCTGAAAAATATTTGCTCCGCACTTGTTCATTATGTACTTCTATAAATTAAACTAATCTAAGTTAGAGCCAGAACCTTTATCAATTCGTTCTATAATTTAGATGGTCTTTGTTGTCGAATCTTAAGAAAATCGAATTTTTTGTACTAAATCATAAGAATATAAAAATGCATAATGGTTGACATTGGAGGATTACCTCAGGTTCATTAGCTAGGGTCCTAGCAAGTGCAACTCGTTGTTGTTGTCCGACAGAGAGCTCATTCCCATTTTTGTAAAGAAAGGAATGATCAAGATCAGCAATACTTAACAATTTTTGTACTTCCTCATCACTTAATTTATTTCCCCGCAACTTTGGTCCATAACGCACGTTATCAGCCACACTTCCTGCAATGACCCTCTTAATTACATCAACTCTAGGCCCATCCAAGGTTGTCCTTTTCGACTGGTCGCTAAATTTATATTTTTTTTAATTGGGCGATGACCAGGCGGTCGCTGGCGGTCGTCAGTTATGACAATGCGCTAGCATCATTTTTTTAGCGTCGAATTGGTTAGCGAGTAGCAAAAGTGTCTCGCTTGGTGAGACCTTCTGCCTTCGTAGAATTAATATGGTAGCTAATAGTTTACTCAAAGCTAAATTTAACAAATTTTAAAAGACAAAAATCCATAAGTTCAAAACATAATTACACTTTTTAAAATAAGCTAGTTGCATAATAAGACAATAATAGAGGTCGTGGGTAGGAGTTTAGATGAGAGTAGACCTTTAAATTTTGTACATAAATATAACCTTTTTAATATTAGAATGATGTGAAAACAAAACATTATTATAATTCCTCTTGTTGCCTATCTTTCGCCATATGAATATTATCCCAATATACTCTTATAAAGCCAAAGAATTTAGGATTATTAATCAAAACGGATTTGGAAACAAAAATTTTTTAATTTGCATTTTTAAAAAAAAAATGAGACCATAATGCGAATTGTCGTAACAATTTATTTTTGGATACACAGTATTCGAACTAGGGAAGAGAAAGGCTAGGCGAGGAATATCAAAAATAAACTTTATGCATGTTCCAACTGAAATAAGAGGTAACATTGATTTTAATGTATTAAATTTAAAAAAATAAAAAATTTGAACCTTTAAAGAGTGCAGGAAGTTGGAAGAGCATGCCAACACGTCGACGAACAGAGAGGACATCAATATCGCAAATATCACGTCCATCCAAAAACACACTTCCTGCAGGTGGCTCCCATAATCTGTTAAGTGCCCTTAGCAACGTTGATTTCCCACTACCACTTGGCCCTATAATTCCTACTATCATACCCTTTGGTATCTCCAAGTCCACCCCATCTAATATGCACACTCCCTTATCAGATAATTTTCTCAATTTCTTTATTACTATTTTCCTTTCTCCTCCATCATTATTACTTTCTATTTCATTTTGGTCAACGCCATCCTCGATTTGAACAAGTAGGTGTTCATTAAAGTCAACTCCATCCATTTTATAGAACTTGAATAAATTTATGGGGAAAATTTTTTTTAAAAAAGAAGGAAATATTGAGTTTAAGATTTAGAAATGGTGAAAGAGGGAAAAACGGAGGGTTATTATTACAAAGATTGAGTAGTGGGTGGTGACATGGTTTGTGGAGATGTTGAGTAGGATATAGTGTAGTTTTATAAAAGTTGACATATTTTATAGATTTGGGAGACGAAAAGGAATGTTGTTGTAAAAGTAAAGGAGGAAGAGCCTACTCCGGTGTCAACCGAATAATATAGTATTATATGAGGATGCTTGGATTTTGTCTATTGGGTAGAGTTGTGGGGGTAACATGCCAACATACTTTTGACTCTTTCTTTCTCTTATCATCTTCGAGTTTCCTTGCTTGAACCAAAGATGCAATAAAAAGTAGATCATTACTTTTTTCAAAGTTATTTTACTTTATTTGAAATTATGCTTTGTGAGTTGGGGTGGATATAGGATTCCATAGATGGGGTTGTGTGATTAAGGTGATGTATTTATTTATTTTATTTTGAAAAATGTAACTACTATCAACATATTAGTCCTCATAATAAATCGTGATAAATGCTAAAATTTTTGTAGTTTATTATACCGTTCTATTTCAATTATCTTATATGGATAGTACTTCCTTCGTTCCATAATACCCGCTATATTTTCTATTTTTGGCAATTTCATGTTACTTGCTACAATTCCGTTTTTAGTAATAAAACAATCATTTAAAGTTCTACCTACCCTATTTTTATCCTATTCTATACTCTATACTCTATAATAAAATACTATATTATACTCTATAAAGTAACCTAACAGCCTATTTTTCCTTTTTCTTTTTCAATTAACAATAATAAAAGACTATACTCTATAAAGTAAACAATCAGCTATAGTATAGGTCAATCACTTTTCTTAATACCCGTGTCCATGTAAATGTAGCGACTAAAACGAAACGGAGGAAGTATGTGCTATATGCCACAAAGCTTAAATTATTTTGACCATCTAATTGGTGGATATGTAGATATCCATTAAGAATGTATATAATTTCATACCATTCATATATTGTAAAAAAAAAACAATCTAAACTAGTGATTTCTTGCATATTTGCTAATTGCATTAAGTGACAACTATTTGCATTAAAAAAAACTCCAGTGTTTGATGTATTGATGAAATCCAAACAAGCAAAGATGTACTTTTTGGAAAGCGAGGAGTTCTTTTCTTAAAAATCATTAAAACTCGATTAAATATAACATAATAGAAATCAATAATTTAAACTCCAGTTCAGTGTTTAAATATAACATAATGGGAATCAACGATTTCTTCCATATTTGCAAATTTGTAGGTCTCCTACTAAAGCCCCTCAATGAGATCACATTCATCCTTATTGAGGAGTTCCATGGGTTTACAAGACTTATCGCATATGTATAGCGAGATTGCAATTCTTGCGCTAATGAGATTTAGGATTTTCTAGTTTCCTTTGATAATTATTTTTATTTTATAAAAAAGAATTTTGAAAATTTTTTCGACATTTGTGATGCTTAAAATCAATGCAATATAACTTAGGGTCCGTTTGGTTCAGTGAGCAGGATTGGAATGGTATGGAACCCCATACCAGGATGGTATGGATTCAGAACCCCATACCAGACTAAGTTTGGTTCAATCCTGTAATGGATATTCAATCCATTCACACTGTTTGGTTCAATTATGGAATGGATTCTCTGTCCAGTTTATATATATATATATATATATATATATATATATATATATATATATATATATATATATATATATATATATATATAGATACATACAAGTCTACATTTATTAAACACACAAATACATACACACATATTATGTTGCAAATAGACAATTACCACTAATTAAAAAATACTAGTTCAATACATTTTCACTCAAAATGGTGTCAATACATCTCCACACAAAAAGATTCCAATATATGTTTTTGACAACCAAACACAAAGTGTACATAATTTATAAGTTAAGCATTTTCATTACATCACTTATCCAAGTTAGGATGAATGAGGTTGATTATAAACTCTTTCTTCCACTCATCATCCGGGCATTGGTAAAAGAGTGAGAGTTCACATGGATTGGAGGCCAACCTCTTGGAAGCTTCCATTATTTCAAATCTTGTCAATCCTTCTATGCGACGCAATTGACTAACCAAATTTTCTTTTTTATTTTCCTCAACTTCTTCGCAAGCCATGATAGCTTTTTCAGGTAGTTGTGTAGTAGAGAAGGCACTTGAAATGGTAGACATGTGCTTGTTCATCTCATTCATATGATTTGAAAAGCTAGAAGACATATTGTTAAAAGAAGAAGTTAAGTCCACAACCTCCAGCTTCTTCCTTTTCCTTCCTAGTTCATTTGGAGCCTTTTCTTTTTCGCCTTTCTTTGAAGAAGGTTCACTTGGAGTTGATTCTTTTGACTGGTTGACGGACTCATTATCATCAAATTCATCGTCTTCATCACTACCACCCTTATCTAGTTCAATGGTCTCTTTCTCTTGATTGTCAACAGCTTCGACAAAAGTCTCAGATTGCACTCCAGTAGCTCGATCGGCACCAAAGATAATTGACAGTTGATCATAAAATGGAAAAGGAACATTCCATAATCCTTGAGCATTTCTGTGTTGCTGAAATTAAACAAGATTTGGAAAAAAAAAGATACGTCATTTACAATATGTTATAATTTCTAACAAATTGTAAACAAGTCAAAGTATTTGTGTACCTTACAAAATTCTTCATAAGATTGCCTTTCACAAACAATCATATTCTTTTCATTATCCCAAGAAAAACCAGAAGTGCGAAACATTTCAGTTAGCACATTATATTTATCCTTAAACCATTTGATTTTTGATTCAATATGGGGAATAGCTTTCAACCCACATCCGGGAAACTTCTCATTCAATTTCTCCTCTAACTTACTCTTGAAACCACCTTTGAAACTCCCATCAGCTTTCCATGAAGGATCAGCACTCATCTCCAACAAACCATTAATAAAACACTCTTCCTCAGATTTATTCCATGATCGCTTGTTTTTCCCTCTTCCACTTTGAACAAATTGACCAACATTCATCCTATACAACAATGATGTATTAAAAAAAAGATTACGAAATAAGGCTATTTTCTTATTTGCAAGATAAAATAAATAATCCAATTACACCATAAAAAAATATGTCAACACCATAAAATTCGATTACATCATAAAAAGGAATACCCAAACATAAGTCCAAATAAACTAAAGAAACATTTATGTTTGGCTACTATGCCTAAGTCTCCAATTATTAAACATAGTTTGTGCTAAGTTATTCCGATAAGCAGTCCAAGCATCCGTAGTAGCTATTTGAGTAATCAAATCAACTTCATCATGTAGGCCCTCATCATCACTTTCACCTTCTTCACTATTGGAATCCCAATACATTGTGTAATCTGTTGGCATATGTTTTCGAATAAGATTGTGTAATAGTACACATGCTTGAACTATACGCCCATGAGTACGTATTGGAAAGAAGGATGGGGTCCTAAGAATACCCCACCTTCCTTTTAATAGTCCAAAACATCTCTCAATAACATTCCTTGCCTTAGAATGTTTCATGTTGAAGTACTCTTCCGCACTAATTGGTTGTCGGTCCCCCCACTCTTTAAGGTGATATCGATGACCTCTATATGGTGCTAAAAACCCTTCACAATTCGTGTATCCTGCATCTACCAAATAGTAGGAACCTTGACATATGGAAAAAAAAAAAAGGTCATGACATTGCTTATTGGACTCCACAATATAAAATCTAAAATCTAAGTATGATTACCTTGCGGCACTTTTAAACCATTAGGCCTAGTAATAGCATCTCGAAGGACACGACCATCATGAGCGGATCCTTCCCAACCAGGTTGAACATATATGAACTCCAAATTAGGGTTACATACACCTAACACATTCATAGCAATAGAACCTTTCCTTGTCCGATATCTTGCTCTATCCTCACTTGGCACATGAACACTAATATGAGTGCCATCTAAGGCTCCTAAACAATTCTAAAAAAAAAGTTAAGAGGGATAAGTTTTACAGTAAACAAAGTGGATAGATTTTTAAATAATATAGATGAAATTATGTTATTACCTTAAAACATTTCCATCTATCCACTTCACAATCTTCTGTTATAGGTGTCGGCTTTTTTAGCAAGTGTGTATGTAGTTTTAACACGGCAAGAAGACATCGGTGGAAGTTTCTACTAACACTTTCTCCACTTCGAAAGAAATGACTTCTAATTGTCCTATTTTTCAAATGATGTGCCAACGTGTACAAGAACATAGCTACAATTTCCTCCAAAGACATATTTCGAGTGCCATTTAAACCACCGACATCTCGAACCATCTCACAAAAGGACATAAAAGGTTTTTCTATTCACACGAAGTTCACTTTTGCAGACTATATCACTATCCTTGATTAGTGCATCCAAGTGCTTTTGTCTAAGGTGTTTCTTCTCACTTTTGCTATAACGTGGTCGTTCAATTTCATAAACAATTACACCCATCATACACATCACCAAGTACATGAGTGTGACGACATTGTTAACAACCATGAGAAGTACAAGTAATTCAATTTGTCTTTTCTTCCTTCTTCTTACTATGGCTAATTGAGATGGAATCATTTCTGTGAATGTATATATGCATCATCAAATTAATCTATCAATCATTACTATGGCTAATTGACATTGTTAACAAACTGAGCATTTGAATTAATCCAGTACAAACTGAGCATCATCAATTTCATAAACAGCCTAGATTCGTATGCTCCAGTACAAACATCCAGTATAAACTAATCCAAAAAATTCAGCAATCTCCAGTACAAAAAATTCAGCAAGCAAACCCAACTCCAAATTGCTTGGAATTAATCCAAAAACCTCAAACAAACAAAGAACAACGCGTAAAGAATCAAACTTTAATGAATTATGAGATGAATAATTGAAAACCCAATTCCAAATTTCTTGAAATCAATCCAAAAACCTCAAATAAACCAAGAGCAATGTGTAAAGTTTCAGACTAAATCAATCTCACAGACTTTCTTGGCAAAACCCAATCAAGAAAACAAAGCAATCAAAAGAAAAATTCAGCAAACATCCAGTACAAAAAATTGGTCCTTTAATCGAATGAATAAGCAATCAAAACATCAAAACAAAGCAATCTCCAATACAACGAGCTTGAATTAGGGTTTGTATATGGGGGGAATGGAGTTTGAAACTTTAGGGGGTAGGAGGGTATGGGATTTTAGGGAATGGAAAGGTATGAGAATCCATTTGGGTATGAGATCCCAATGTAAAATTACAAAACAGAACATTGGAATGGGTTGTCATACCATTCCATACCCTTAAAAATCACCAACCAAACACACCCTTAATGACGCTTCAAAAAGGCGTTGGTATTTTTAATGTTGATATTTACCGACCTTGCAAAAAGTGTCAAAATTGTCACCAATTAAGACACTTTTGAGTCACTTTTTTTATTTGCCAGATTTTTTTGTGTTACAAATTCATATTTGTGATGGTTGTTTTAGTCACTATTTGCCATTATGGTGCCAATTTTATGTCAAAATATCGATTTGCTGTGCTTTTTATAGTCAATAATTGTCATTTAGCGACGCTTTTAGCGTCATCAATTGTCTTTTACGACAATTTTAGAGTCGACATTGACATTTTAAGCGTCAATATTTGTCTTTTCACGATATTTTATAGCGTCATTCTTTGTCTTCATACGACACTTCAAGCGATATTATCTGCATTTGTGTGTCATTTATGCATTCATGATAGTGAGTCATCTATTAGCGAAGCTTTTTCCAATCACTAAGTTTTTCCAACACATTTATAGTATCATTATTTGCAATATTATGACACTTTTATAACTAAAATTGTCTTTTGAAACGTAATCTCTCTTCTTTCTCTCTCCTCTGGTTTCTCTCTCGATGCGCAACCTGATTTGTGCATAGCCATGGCACGAGGAAGAGGCCGGCCTAGAGGAAGACCTCCACAGAAACGTTTATCCTCTTCTCCTTCTAATGCTTCTAATGTCTCTTCTTCTCGTTCTCCAGAAACCGTCCCTTCTGTTCCGCAGGATACTCCGCCTATACGAACAGCTTTCCCTTCTATTCCATAGAATGAACCCCTAAATCCAAATACGGACCAGGGTGCTACTCTCTATGCTAGCTGGGTGTCTGTTTTGCGTGGTTCTTCGTCTTTAGCTGTGCGGAAGGATCCTTCTCCTAGGGTTACTGTTCCATTGGTTTTGCCTCAGGACAACCATGTTTCTCCTCAACCCTCAGGTACTCCTGCTCATGTTAAGATTACATTCATGATATAGCTCATGAGGTTTCCTTCCGGAAAACTTGTGTTGTGTGTTTTGTTTTGGGAGTAAACTGTCCCCTCCATGTTATAGAGGGTTTTGCCCGTAGGATATGGAAAGAACTTGGGATTGATAAGATTGGAATGGTTGACAAAGGGGTGTTCCTTGTGCGGTATAAAACCTTGGAGGATATGCAAAAAGCTTGTGCCATGAGTTGTATAATGTTTGATAAAAAGTCTTTTATAGTGAAGCCTTGAGCTAAGAATATGTCTTATGATAAAAAAGATCTTTCTTATGTTCCTGTTTGGATTAGATTTCCTAAACTTGATGTTGCTTACTGGGGTGAATCATGTTTGAGGAAGTTGGGAGGGATCATTGGTACAGTGATATGGGTTGATAATGCTACTCTTAATTTTGATAAGCTTATGTATCTTGGAGCCTTAGTTCATATTAAAATCAGTGGAGTATACCCTAATGAAATTACTTTCTCGGATGAAAATGATGATCTTTGTGTTGAATCTGTGGTTTATGACTGGAAACATGTGACTTGTCAAAGTTGCAATCAGCTTGGGCATACTCAAGATCAGTGCAGGCATGTTGCTCTAGTTCCAATGCCTATTGATTAGCCTGTGATTGATGAACCTGTTGCCCCAGTCCAAGAGACTGACTCTGACGGCTTTTAAGTTGTTAGAGGATGTATCAGAAGAGAAGTTCCTAATGCTAAGCAGCCCATTAATGTTTATTTGCAACCACTGGTGAATGAATTACAATCGTGAGTGGGGTTGCTACTTATGATACTTATAATCGTGAAGGATAAAATCTGGAAGCTGCTTTACTTTGGGCTATTAATAACTTTCTAGCTTATGCAATGCTATTGGGGTTGAGTACTAAAAAGGCTACAAAGCATGTCCTTATTGCACAAAATTAACACCTTGTTATAAATTTGGGGCAAAGATTTGTTATAAATTTGTGCATGAGAATTTTGATGGAATTGAAGAGTATGGCAAAGCTCAGACATGTCCAACCAAAATTGAGATTTTGAGAGCGAGCTAAAGTTGGATATGTATATCGAATAGCGTGAAATACGTAGAATCAGAAAAAAGAAAAGAAACTGAACACAAGAGATTGTAAAGGTGAAAAAGAAGATGATGAAGGAGAAAATGAGGATGAGGGTGAAGATGATGGTGATGATTATGATAATGTATTTGGAAGAGAAGCATATTTTGTGGTTTGGAATATTAGGAACATAATCTTTTGTACCACAATCTAAATGTGATGCACATCGAAAAGAATGTATGTGACAATATTTTCGCTTCGGTTTTTAACATGGAGAATAGTAGAGATGGTGTACAAAATAGGAAAGCTCTTAAAGAGATGGGTATAAAGAAAGAACTTTGACTTAAACACAATTCTAAAGGAGAGCTATTAATGCCAAATGCTTAATATTCTATGAGTCTAAATGGGTGAACTTTTAGAAAAAAAGAGTTGGTGAATCTTAAGAGTCATGAAATTCATGTTTTATGCAAGATACCCATCTTGTTGCTTTAAGAGCTTCAAACTCAACCAATGTAATTGATTTTCTTGCTAACCTATCTTCCTTTTTCAAATCTTTGTATTCCATAACTCTACATTTGACTGAGTTGAATGATCTTGGGGAAAGGATTATTGTAACTCTACATTTAGGAGGTTAGACTTGGTGGACCGGTACAATATAGATGAATGTATTCTATTGAGAGGCACATTTCTTATAAATATTTCTTTTTTAATGATAGTTTTTTTTTTTTTTTGTAATATTAGAATTATACAAGATTTTTATTGTAAGGTACTTCTTCCATTTGAAATCATATGTAAGTAATAAAGCACAATAAGAAGGATCAATTGTTGAAGGCTATAAGTTAAAGAAGACCATCACATTTTGTTATATATTCTTTGAAGGTGTTGAGACTGTTTTCAATAAACCTCCGAGAATTGATGACAATCATGTTCAAGCAATCATTGTTTAATTTTGGCAGTCGAGTGGTCGAAAATAAGGTTCCTATAGGCCTTAATGACAAAATTTTAAAACAAGCTCATCGCTATATTGTATTTCACTAAGAGGAGATGCATGGAGTTTTGGAGTAATGTAACACCCCGTAATTTATTGGGTTTAAAAAAATAAAATAAAATATAATAAAATAAAGAATAACAAAATAAAATAAATAAGTAATATTAAATTATATTATTTTACATAGTTAATTGTAAGAAATAAAGTAGGGTTAATTTTAACGGTAACGAGTTTTATCGCGTACGATGTTATCTTGTGACGTTTCTTTGCTGTTTTAACAATTATATAATAGTTACTTAATTAATTAATTAATTAAAAAAAATAATAATTAGGGGGAAATTGAAGGGGTGGCCGGTTGTGTGAGGGAATGGGAGGAGTCTTGTAACTCCTCTCATAAGTGTGTATTATGGCACATTAAGCTCATCCCTTAATTGCCTATTAATCCTTATGAAAACCATTTGAGTTCTTCACCCTTTTAAGCTTCCAAGTGAACAAAAAAAAAATCAGAAAAATTCTCTCCTTTGGGCTTGTGATTCGGCATTTTACAAAAAAAAAAAAAAATTATTCTCTTGTTCTACCATTCAATCTTTTGATCAAAAGGGTAAGTTTAATTGAATTGCTAGTTATAGATTTTATATACAAGGTTTTCTAAGATGAATTAAATTTTATGTATGATGATATCCTATGACTTTGAGGAGGATTGAGTATATTTTTATGTAATTTTCTTTAACAATCCTTTAATAAACCTTAATTTTGTTAAAAGGATTAAGTTATGTTCTTGATTTATATTCTTTAACAAAGTTTAAATTTGTTATAAGAATTGATTTTTTGTTGATGTTCAAATAAATTTCTTTTATGGTTTAAATTTCTCTAACTAAATTTCAATTTGTTAGTAGAAATTAAGTTAGTATGGATTAAGTTATGTAGTCATCCAAGGGTTTAATAATCCTTTAGCAAAATTTGATTTGTTTGAAGGATTGTGTTATATTTATATATATGTGTCTTGATTGAAAAGGGTGATTTGGTTTTGTAATTCTCTACAAAATTTAATTTGTTAAGAGAATTAAGTATTTAATCTAGTTATTTTAATTTATGAAATTTCAAGTCTCTTGAAGGATTTTGTGAATGTGACCCTTGCTAGAGTTATTTTGGTCATGAGATTTAAAAAGGGTTGATAATGTATATATAAAACAATAATCATAATGAAATAAAAAAAATATATTTATATATGTATTCGGGCAGCAGCTGTTCTGTCTCGTTAAAGGTGCCGACTCGAAACGTGAGTCGTTTCTGTTGTTGGTTTATGTATCCGATGCGTTAAAAAACTCGTTAAACGCTTAAAATAATTAAAAATAGTAAATGGATGTTAGAAATTATGAAATTTGGTACCCAAGGTAATTGACGCGTTCCGAACGCAACGGCGAAGTCGGATTTTTTCATTTGAATTTTCTAAACTGTCTGAAATGGCCAATAAAGTTTCTGGTCAGAAATTAATTTTTGGAATCATTGGATATTGGATGAAAACATTTAAAATTATCAAGTCTTAGTGATATCTTAGTGGTATGGAGTGGATTAAATGTGTAAACACGATCTAATATTTGATCGTTTTGTGTATGTTGTTTAGGACCTCGATTTATAAGAGGGCGAAATTCCTATTGTGCTTGAGCAACGTGTGTGTTTGCAGCGTTTAAGGTACACGCTTAGACCATACTGTTTATATGGTTGTGCAAGTAATGTTGTTTTATTTCTAATCGAGGCTTTGTAAATCACATAAGGATTAGACACCTCAAATAATATGAAATAATTAATTGGAAATTGAGAATTTATGTATTGTCACCCAAAGGGATTGACGTTTGGTTATGTTACCCAAAGAGGGTTAACAAATGGTTTGGATTATTATAAATTATTTTTCCCATGGCAGTTGTGGATCATTACGGTCACCATGGGGGTATGCATACTTTAGCCTTTGGCGACCCGAACAGGACGGGCAACGTCTTAGGTTGGTGGTTGCCTTGGGATTAGCTCTCCCAAGAGTATTCCACCAAAAATATTTGAAATTATACTTGAACGACCCGAACAGGACGGGCAACGTTACAAGTTGGAATTATCTAAAAATAAATGGTTTATACTTGAACGACCCGAACGGGACGGGCAACGTTACAAGATTGGAAATATTGAATAAAGAATATGTATTAGAGCCTTTGCATGCTAGGGTAAACACAATGCTTGTATTCAACCTGTTTGATATATGTATGAAGTCTCTGACGTGTATTGGCTGTTCTTTGGAACCTGCTACGTGTTGTCATACGACGTGCAGTAGGTTGATTGCAGGTGGGGGCTGGAGTGAGGACTCAGCTTAGAACCCGTAACCATCAAATCTAAGACATACTTTGTAATAAGTTTATGAGTCGAAATAACTCAGTTTATGTAACGAAAGTTTATGACGTTTTTCTTTTTATCTCGTACAACATTTTAGCTAGTCTAGAGGCCGGTAAGCTCTCGAGTTATATGTAAAGACTTCCGCTGACTTGTTTTATTTTGTTTGGCGTTGTTTCCTGCGTTGACCATATTCCTTTACCGTTGGAACGTTGACGATCCGAGTGAAAAATGAATTTTCTTGTGTCCGTTTGTGAACCGGAATCATGTTTTCATATGATTTTTCGGGTCACTTAAACCGGGCCGTTACAAGTAAGTAGCTAGTATATTTAATTTTAATATTTACAAATAATAATACACGAGTATAATATAATAACAATTTTTTTTCCTTGAAGTGAATCTGTTCGAAAAACGACAAACGAATAACATATGAGGTTCAATCAATGAGAGCGACAAAACCGAGTGGAACATTATTAAATTTGAAGAATTGTTGCGAATGCACATTAGTTGGATATGATTGGATGCAAAAGGAAGCAAAATAGACGAAGAAGATGGCTCAAATCAGAGTAATGATGTCTTCTTTTCTCCTCTCAATTAAGTAAACTTTTGTAAACTAGTATTTAAGGGATGAATTGTAATAGTTTTAGTCATAGAGTAGTTTAGAATCAAAAACTTTTGTTGAATTCAATTTAGGTTATAATTGGGGAAAAACTTAAAAACTTACTCTTCCTCATGCTTTTGATAGAGATGACCATTGTTGGCTAAGGTTTTCATCTTGAGGAATAGTATCCTTTTTTGCCATCAATTGTAAGTCTTTCCCTTTGTTAATACAATCATCTTTGATAATTTCTTTGCTCTTGAATTGAATTGGTTTAATTGGAATGCTTAGCTTGCAAATAAGTTTTCTAATTCATTGTTCACATGCTATTGAATGGGATTGCTTTGTCTAATTTGAGTATGGTAGCAACTTCAATAATTTATAAAACTTGCTTTAGTTTATAAATTGTTTAAGAGGATTATCATTTTGGTTAATTGTAATCTTGCTTTAGTTTACAATTGCATAAGTGTATTGACTTGTTATGATGCTTTTCGTTTCAATAGACTAGTTGATTGTGTTGATTTGGGAAGATTGAAAATTGATGTGTGAAATTGGCATACTAACAAGTACTCAAGAATCTCTTTTATCTGTTTACAATCACATAATCATTATTAGTTGTTTTTAGTCAATTTAAACAAGTTTCCTCATCACCTACACTTAATCCCGTTATATTAGTATTCATATCTAAGAAGATACACCCAAATCATATGAAGGTTCTATTTTCCCTGTGGATCGAACCTCTACTTACTATTATATTACTTAGTTGTATTATATTTAGAAGTAGTTGTAAATTACTTTGGCAAGCATAAACGACTGTAAAAATAGCTCTGTCATAAATATAGAAATATGTTTGTAACCAATTAATATTGTGTCATGATAAGTTCATTGCTTCGACACAAGTATAGATGTTGGCAAGCTAAAAGACCCTTTAACCGGTAGACTGAGTTGTCATGCCAAAAAAACTAGAACAATTCATGATCAATGGATATTAGTTCCTTGTTATGGATCGTGATTTGAAGTTGAAAACTCAACACTCTGGAACTTTAGTTGAAATAGATGTAGACACATACTATGCAAAAGTGAAAGACATATTTAAGTTGAATGATTACAAAGCATACGAAGTGAAAGACATATTCACATGAGGAGTATGTGTCAATTTCTCTAAAATAATACATATTGGTCATCATTTGCATAATGATCCTTTTGTATTCTCATGTCAAGGAAAATAAGTGTTTTTTATTGAAGATGAAAAAAAAAAGGATGGTCAGATGTTGTTACGACTAAGCCTAGAGACTTGTTTGATTTAGACAACATGCCTTAATGTGTGATTAACCATTGTTTTAAATTCTCCCTTTGATTGTTATCATTGTAATTTTTTTATATGTAGCATTTTCGTATATATTATTCATTGTTATAGTACAACAATCCGAGTTCGCATGAGTATATTTCTCTTAATGTACTTTGTTACTTACTGGGGGGATACCGATTTTTCCACAACCTACCTGTAAAGCACCACAAGAATCTAGGTTCACTTCTCATGTGCGTAAAAATACACCTTCTAGGGTGCATTCTCCACCACTTATTATTGTTTCGCCATCAAAACAATCTATGTCCACTTCTAATGTGCGAAACCAGTACTTCTAGGGTGCATTCTTTATCATCCATTATTCCTTCGCCACCAAAACAATCTATATCTACTTCTAATGTGCATAAAAGGAGTACTTTCAGGGTGCATTCTCTACCATCTATTATTCCTGCACCACCAACTTTATTGTGTGTAAAACCAATACTTTTAGAGTTTGTTCTCCACCATCTATTATTACTTCACCAACATAGAAACGCCTATTATTAATTTCTTTCGAAACACTCCTACTTTTGATTTGCCTCAATTTACTAATCATAATGGGAATGAAAGATCAAATGAGGATGAAAACTTAAACATAGGACCAAGTAAAAGCACAATTATTTCTAAATCAAAAACATCAAAACCTAGACATCGTCTCTTGATCAAAGATTGGCTCACAATTGTTCCTTTTGATGATTCAAAGAATGACGCAAATTAAGATACATTGTCAATTTTAAACATTAAACAACTAATTGGTAAAGGTAGATACGTACTTCTGAGTTTCCTTGGGGATATTGCAAAAATGGAGACATATTGTCCTATCAAATAAAAAAATGGCATTAGATGAGAAACTCTTCCAAGATTGATATTCTTAACCTTGTTCTAATAGGTGGCAGCTTCTTGTCCATTAAGTTTTTTTTATGATTTAAATTACAAATGTGATAATTTTTTTGTTTTATTCATAGCGATATTTTTTCCTACACAAAAGGGTGGCATATGACACTGCAATTTTAATGTGAGTTGGTAATGTAAGGAGGAAACATACATATCGCTTCAACAAGATCAATTTTGATTTCAAACCCTATCGAAAGAATTTATGCATATAGACCTATTTAAAACAAGACTCAGCTTGAAAGCATTGGTTGGTTATTGGCTTTCATCATATGATCTAGTTATAATTTAAAAACTATTTTCATTTTTATTTAACATCATACGCTTGAAAATGTTAATTCATGCAAACATTAATTTTTTTTCGAATAAGAAATACTCAAAAATTGGTAAACAAGCACGTGTGTCTCATACTCATTCTCACACCAATGGTGCTACAAACTTTGCTAATTAAAGAACTATTTTTGTATAAGTTTTTTTCTGCAAGTAGTCATTTGACTTATGATTGCTTTATTCTACCAAGTGTTTTTGAGAAGGATTACATATTATATTTAATCTAAACTTGTAGGAAAAATCAAAAGAAACTATTAGTGAGTTGTAATTTTATGAAAAGTTTAAACCAAGAAAGATAGGAGCTTCAAAGAAAGAACAGTATCAAGACAATTTATGATATGAATGCAATTATGCCTACTGCTCGTAACTTGTAAGTTGTAAGAGGTTGCCTAGGTTTACCCATACGACAATTCGCACTAATATGTCCAAATTGTGAGCACTTAATACACAACACCGGTACCCAATCATACTGAACTTATTGTGTGATAAGTTCGTCATGTTCATTCGAGTAGATAAGTTCCTCAGGAAACCCCTCAGATATGTTCATATCCACCAACACACGAGCATACATCAACCGGGATTTTGTAAGTATCGCATTATCCACTTTAAGCACCTTACCAAGGTCCCAGCAATGGATTTTAGAGCCCCCTCAGTCCAGTACACCACATCAAGCTTAGGTAGTTTCACCCACACCGGAACAGTAGACAAACTCGCCTTATCATATGAGATTTTAGGGAACCAAGGTTTCACAATAAATGGCTTCTTATTAAAGAGGATGCCATTCATGTTACAAGCCTTCTCTTGGTTCTCCTTAGAACTAAATCGAACAAGAAAAACTGCCCAGTTAACCATTCCAATTTTGTCAATCACTTGTTCCTTCCATATCCTCCTTACAAATCCCTCAATCACATAAAGAGGTGGGTTAGCACTAGTGACATAACGTAATACAGCAGTAGCCCAGTAATTGAATTCATCTTCAATATATTGTAAAACTATACCAGTAGTTTGAGAAGGAATGGCCATACCTGACACTGGTTTCTGAGGAGAAACAACCTTAGAACCAGGAGCAGCAACCGAGACAATGGGAACCACTGGCGGTGAAAGAACAGGCGCTGTGATGGCCTCTTCCCTGAAGATTTCAGGACGGAAACCCAACTCAATCCAATGGCTGCCTGAGAAGATGAAGCATCGCCAACCGTGCGCAACAGATTCGGATTCGTGGACTGTAACAGAGATCTCTCCTGGGATGACGAAGTGCCTTCTCTAGATGAACAACTATGAGACGCCTTCCTCGGGACCGCTTTCACCTTCGCCGGCCGACCTCTCCTGCCCATGGCCGGAAATGGCAACACCAAGATCACCAATTATTATTATTATTATTATTATTATTATTAGTGTTACTATTACTATTATTATTATTATTATTATTATTATTATTATTATTATTATTATTATTATTATTATTATTATTATAATATGCTACTACATATAGTATAATCCACTAGGAACATCTATTTTCATTCTAACCCTTGCCTTAGAATCAATTCTCCTTGTTGGAACAAGCTTAATTTTTTTGGATATTGCTGGAGCTTCATGATGGGTCTTCCCTCACACGAACACATTAGATATTTTTTAATAATCATATTTTTATTCTTTGTGTCCATTTCTTAATGCTAAATCTTGTTACCCTTGCTTGTGATAGGTTTGATTGCTCATGTTCTTGCTAGTCGTAGCTCCCTCAAGTGATCCAAAAATATCAAATTTGCTCAGGCAGTTAACTGAATCCTAGACCTTGTCGTTGCAATATTATCATCAAAGTTGTTCTGTATCTTGATCATGGTCTCATGTAGATAGTGGTGGCAATTAAAATAGATTGAATATCTATTGAAACTGCTGATAGCATCCATTTAAGATTTTTGAAGTGGAAACTTTTAAATATAAAGGTTGGCCTATATTTTACGTATGCATGTGTTTCAAAAAATGTATTTTTGAAGTAGGTGTTAAACTACTTAAACTACTAAAGTAGGCATTTAAAATGTTTAAAGTAGTTGTTAAACTACTGATAGTAGGTGTCAAATAAGTAATCGTAGGTGTTAAATTACTTATAGTAGGAAATTAAAATGTCTAAAGTAGGTGTTAAAATAATTGATAGTAGGTATCTTGAATATCTGAAGTAGGTGTCAAAATTAATAATAGTATGAATTTAAAATATCTAAAGTAGGTGTTAAAATAATGATAGAAGGTATTTAGAATGTCTGAAGTAGGTCTTAAAATTACTAATAGTAGAAATTTAAAATAATAAAGTAGGTGTTAAAACAATGATAGTAGACATTTAAAATGTATAAAGTAGGAGTTCAAATTGATAATGGTTGGCATTTAAACTATAAGAGCTAGGTGTTAAAATTAATGATTTTAGGCATTTCTAAATTAACGTAGGTGTTAAATTAAATGATATATTAATATTAAGAGAATTTACTTTATATTCTTGCAGTATGCATAGGTAAACTTTAGGGTAGGCATTTGTTCTACTTATAGTAGGTTATTATCGTTCAATGCCTTGTTAAATTGAGTATCAAATTCCATCATCATTTCAGCTTTCATCTCGCTTTTTCTTAAGTTTTTACCTAAACTTTTTGGTTAAATTTGTTTGGATGAATTGAATATTGTTTGGATGCATAGATTATGTTTTGATTGTTAAGAAGATATTTAATAAATACAGTAACTACAATGCTAGTCTCTGAGGAGAAATTGAAAGCTGTGTATTTTGGAAAGAACCAACAGTTTTCTTTAACCGTGGGTAACAATTTTTAAAATGACTGCTTTTTAATTTTTTTCTTAAATAATAGTAATTGGACTGGGCCTAAGGACGGTCTCTTATAGTGACGATTTCTTAGGAGTTTAGCTGTTTGAAAATTCATTTCTATGTTCCTTGTTATTTAATGGTTCCAGAATAAATTAAAATTACAACATTTTATATAAGTGTAGATGAAAAGTGTTATTAATGTAAGAATGATTTGGTTACATTCTCATTAGAAGAAATGTTAATATATACAAGATTACAAATTATACTTTAGGAAACTAAATATTTTCCTAATATGCTACACAATCATGAAGATTATACAAAATATTCTAGTAATCAAAAGATATTATTCTAATATATTCTAATACACCCCCGCAGTAGAATCGGGAGGTTTAGAGACGCTGAGACTGAAACGAAAATCATCAAATAATACTTGAGGAAGACCTTTGGTGAAAATGTCAGCAATCTGATAACGGGTTGGAACATGAAGCACCCGAACATCACCACGTTTAACTTTTTCACGAACAAAGTGAATGTCGATCTCAATATGCTTAGTGCGCTGGTGATGTACGGGATTACCAGCCAAATAGACGGCACTAACATTGTCACAATAGACATGAGTAGCTGTATTAATAGGACAGTGAAGTTCAAGAAGTAAATTGCGAATCCAACAAGTTTTGAAACAGCATTAGCAACACCACGATATTCAGCCTCAGCACTAGACTTGGAAACAGTAGGTTGGCGTTTAGCGGACCACGAAATTAAATTATCACCCAGAAAAACACAGTACCCAGAAGTGGAGCAGCGAGTATCAGGACAACCACCCCAATCAGCATCGGTATAGGACAAAAGAGTCGAAAGATTAGAATGATACAACTGCAGACCATAGTGAATAGTACCTTTGACATAGCGAAGAATGCGATGAATAGTAGCCATATATTCAGTTCTAGGATCATGCATATAGAGGCAAACCTGCTGAACAGCATATGAAATATCTAGGCGGGTGAATGTAAGATACTGCAAAGCACCAGCTAGGCTACGATACAAAGTAGGATCATCACAATGAGAACCAGCATTATCACAAAGTTTGCCGAAGGTAGCAACAGGATTACATTGAGACATGCCAGCCTTTTCAAGAAGTTCAGATGCATACCGTTGTTGAGATAGAAAGAGGCCCGTGGAAGTACGATTAATAGCAATACCCAAAAAATAATTAAGAGGGCCCAAATCCTTCATGGCAAACTCAGAGCTAAGTTTGGACATAAGAGACTCACGGAGTAAATCAGAAGAAGTCGTAAGAATAATATCGTCCACATATAATAACAGATAAGCAATATCAGAACCATGACAATAAACAAAAAGCGAATTATCAGAAATGCTGTTAGAAAATCCAATAGTAGTTGCAAAAGTGGCAAACCGGTGGTACCAAGCACGAGGAGCCTGTTTGAGACCACAAAGAGACTTACGAAGCAGACAAACATGATCAAGGGGAGTAGGATTACGAAAACCCAGAGGCTGATGCATGTAAACAGTCTCAGTCAAGTGACCATGCAAAAAAGCATTCTTAACATCTAGTTGATGAATAGACTAAGACCTGGAAAGAGCAATACTTAAGACAATGCGAATAGAAGCAGGTTTCACAACCGGACTAAAAGTTTCATCACAGTCAATGCCTTCCCTTTGAGATTTACCATCACCAACAAGACGCGCTTTATAGCGCTCAAAAGAACCATCGGACTTGGTCTTGACACGAAACACCCACAAAGACCGAATGATATTAGCATTAGGAGGACGAGGTACCAAATCCCAAGTATGATTCTCAATTAAGGCATCAAATTCCTCTTTCATAGCTAACTTCCAGTTCAGGTCACAAAGGGCATGAAGAGGAGATTTGGGTAAAGGTGAAAACGAAACAGATAAAGTTTGGGAGTAGTATTTGGGATTGGGTTTAAAAATACCATGCTTACTACGCGTAACCATGCCGGGTGGTAATGATGAAGAGTGGGAATGGGCTAGGCTGCGTGAGGCCAAAAAGACAGAGGAAGGGAAGCATGACATAAAAGAGTGCGAATGAAGTGATTGATGGAGCGGATTTTGCGCTCGAATTTGCCATTTTGAGAAGATGTGTAAGGACAAGAAAAACAAAGAGTAATACCCCGACTAGTACAAAATTGATAAAACATATTATTGTCAAATTCACCCTCGTTATCACATTGGAAAGATTTGATATTAAGCTCAAATTGGGTATTAACAAAACTATTGAAATTCACAAACACATCATAAACTTGAGATTTGCGAACTAAAGGAAAAGTCCACAAAAAAATTAGTATAATTATCAAGAAAAAGAACATAATATTTATATCCTGATGGACTAGAAATAGGAGATGTCCACAAATCACTATGAACAATATCAAAAGGTTTAGAAGTCATAGACATAGAATTAGCAAAAGGTAATTGAATATGTTTCCCTAAAGAAAAAGAATGACAAACAAAAGGAGATTTTTATTGCATTGAATTAAATGAGAAGAATACAAGGAATTTAAAATTGCATTGACCGGATGTCCTAAACGGGAATGCCAAATACTAGAAGAAAAAACGGAAAAACCCGATGATGTGGAAGATGAAGAAGTAGCTCCATGTGCGGATGGGAAAGGATAAAGATCACCCGTGCTATTAGATCTCAGAACGATGCTCCCCGTGGCCAAATCTTTCACAGAAAAGCCAAAAGGATCAAATTTGACGAAAACCATATTATCATGAATGAATTTACGAACGGAAATAAGGTTTTTAATAAGTTTAGTTGCATGTAAGACATTTTTTAGGGTAAGGGATTTTTTGGAAGAAGGAAAAGAAATATGCCCGTGACCAAGAACTGGAATTAAATTACCATTACCAACAACAATAGCATTGTTGAATTGATGCTTTAAATAGCATTGTAGAATTGATGCTTTAAAGGAAAATACGGAAATAAAGTACATTGAGAACGAGTCATGTGGGATGTGGCACCGGTATCCATATAAAATTGCGCATCCGGAGTAGACAAAGAGAGAGTGTTCATGGCATGATCGATGTCCGTAGGAATATAATTTATAGAAGCATTAGTCCTGGTGTGATAGCTTTGTGCAGGTCGCGGACCAAGAAGACCAGCAGAAAGTCCATTGCTTGATGTAAGAGGAGCCCAAGGTGTAGTGGGAAAAGGGGCAGCAGGCTGGGCCCAATGAGTGTGGCCCAAGAAGGCCATCCAGTAGGTGAGTAAGGGGGAAAGGAGGGTGGGCCATTGGGTATTCTGTTGGGCCAAGAACTGGGCCTGGAATGGTGCTGCCACTGACCAGCAGCATTGGCGGAGCCAGGGTGGCTGCCACGGTGGGTCCGGCCACCACGACGAGGCTGACGGTGGCCACCACGGTGGTGGGGAGGGCCACGATGGTTAGAATGAGCAGAATTCTCGGAAAAAGATGCTTTGTTTGTTGTAAGAAGGGCCGAATCTTGAGTGGGAGAATTATGTTTATGATTGGAGCGCTCTTCCAGTTCTAACATAGAACGAAGAGTATCAAAAGAGGGAATGGGATTCATATGTTGAACCAAAAACCGAAAAGTTTTGTAGTCCGAAGTCAAGCCATGGAGAACTTGGAGAGCCAATCTATTATCGGTGATGGAAGTGCCAAGATTATTAAGGGAAGTAGCAATAGTTTCAAGTTCATTGCAATACGATTTCACATTGGAAAAGGTGGAGAGAGAAATGTCATTAAATTGAGACTCAAGATGAAGAATGCGAGATGTCTTATTATATTGAAAATTGTTCTTAATACGATTCCAAGCATCAAAAGCACAATCATCGGGACGAACTATAGATTGAAGAAGAGATGGACTAATAGAACTATAAATCCATGTGCGAACAATGTCATCAAGACGTTGTCATTCGGAATCTTTAGAAACTAATGCTTTAGAGGAGTCATCGGGAAGAATATGAGAATCCACAAGGTGAGCTCGACAATGAAGTTTGAATAAGGTGACCCAAGTATGGAAATTGGAACCATCTTCATCAAGTTGAATAGGTACACTTGTTTTAATGTTAGTAACCAAGGTGGCGGGATGAATTTTTGTGGGAGAGGCCATGGAGAGAACAACAAAGAGAGGTGGAGAAAGAGGCGGCGACACCCTTAGAAGGTGGTTGGGTGGCGGCAAGGGAGGAGGAAAGGTGAGGGATCAAAAAACCTAGGCTAATGATACCATGTAAGAATGATTTGGTTGCATTCTCATTAGAAGAAATGTTAATATATACAAGATTACAAATCATACTTTAGGAAACTAAATATTTTCCTAATATGCTACACAATCATGAAGATTATACAAAATATTCTACTAATCAAAAGATATTATTCTAATATATTCTAATAATTAAGGGCATGTTTTGTTCGTCTGATCTAATTGAATCTAATATGAATTTATTATAGTATGATCAGGTTTGATTTAGTCTAATCTAATTTTAATCTTTCTGATCTGATTTGACCTAAATCCTTCTAATATGGTCTAGTATGGTCTAGTTTGGTCTGGTCTAGTCTATTCTGATCTGCTATGGTCTGGCCTGATCTGATCGTATCTTATCTAGTTTTATATAGTTGATATTATTGTAATATTGTTCTTAATGATAAATAATAATAGTAAAGATATTATTTTTTTGGCAAATAAAATTTCATTACTTACCAATAAAAAGCCAAAACAAAGGCAATATGCATCAAAACTTAAGGGGCACCCCGACTAAGCCCGACAATGAAAAGCATCAATATGAAAATCAAGCTCACCTTCTAAGAAAGGTATCAAGATCTCACTCTTCATGTGCTACCAAGCCAAGAAGGGGAAGCCAAAAGGAAATGAGAAAATAGACATGGCAACATGCTAGGTAGAAAGAAAAGCAAACAGCAGAAGAATATAAAATAATAAAACTATGTATGTCTTTGTGCAATCCAAATAGCATCAATATCTGAAATTTGCTTCAAAGGAATAGTTTCTATTCTTAATATGGTCTGCTGTTTGATGTTTCGAATGACATAATCAAATCTTTAGAGACGAAAATTTACGAATCACCTCATTTCTAGCATGCCAAATCACATAAATCAGACTGCTTAAAGCTGTTGAAAACCACTCTTTTCTTCCCATACGACATCTTGAAACTTCTAGTGCTCAGATTCCACAAACTTGGTGTTTGGATATAAATATCTAACCAAACCATCATTCTTCCAAACATTTGAAACTAAATGGGCAATTGAAATAGATGTGGTTGATTGATTCCGAGGTAGTGATGCATATGAAGCAGAATTTCGAGGAATTACGAAAGGAATTACAGAATTTCTCTGGGTTAGAAAGTTGTTGGAAGAGTTGAACTATCGACAGCAAGAAGCAAGCAATCTATACTGTGACAATAAAGCTGCTATCAGCATTTCCAAAAATCCAGTCCAGCATGATCGTACCAAACATGTCGAGATAGATAGACACTTCATCAAAGAAAAGCTGCAGAAAAATATCATCAGTCTACCATTCATCAGATCTAAAGATCAACTGGCAGACATCCTCACTAAAGCTGTTTCAGCAGAAGCCTTCAACACTATTCTATGCAAGTTAGGTGTTGGTGACCCTACAGCCTAACTATAGCCTAACTTGAGGGGGAGTGTAGAAATATTCACAGAATATTTCTGTATATTTTAGGATCAATAGATGATATTTTTATTCTCTTATTTATGTAAACAATATCATACCGATATTCTCGTTGCCTTTCTTAGTCTCACAGTTGATGTATATATATTGAAGGGTTATTCACCCAATGAATAAAAATAAGACTAAGTTAAACACAATCTTCCGCTGTTATATTCCTCAGAAGTGATTGCAATCTTCCTTAAGAATTTGGGAGTCTTCCATTTGCTTGGCCTAAGAAACGAGATAGTAATTGAGTTCATCTTTAAACCAAGCCATGATGCAAGTTGATTAAAACAGTGGCTACTAAATCGACAATCAAAGAAGAGGTGAGTAATGGATTCACTTGCTTCACAGCAAATGGGACCATGGTCTTCATCAATGATGCTCATAGCCTTTAGGTGATCTCTAGTTTTGAGTTTCAGCATAACCAACCAGAAAATGAATCTCGCTTTAGGAACAGATGCCCTTTGCCATACAAGTTTACTCCATCTCATAGCAGGGTGTGATCCTAACAGATCTTTGTAGACAGTGTTAATGTTTTATTTATCAGAAGACATCCAGTTACTGATTTTATTCTTGATCTTGTATTATTATTATTATTATTATTTTTATTATTATTATTATTATTTTGGCAAAATAAATTTTATAAAATGCTAGAAAAAACTAAAGATCACTACAACAAATTTAACTTTTCGTGACATTGAATTTAGTGGCATTAAAAATTGTCACTGATTCGTATTTTTAGTGTAATAATTATTAGTTTTTTATTATAAGTTCCACTATAAAGTGATTTAGCGACACTTTATTTGGTTATTAATAACATATGTAATTATTACTATAGTCTATAGTGACATTTATGAAAATTATCACTAGACTTATGTCCCAAAAAACTTTTGTGTGATTTTTTATCGTGCTGCTAAAAGATCTAATAAATGTCACTAAATCCTATATATATTATTAAAAATTTAAAGTAACAACATTTTAATTAAATGTCGCTAAATATATCCCACTAAAAGCAAATAATATTGTAGTGAATATATACCTTAGAGTTAAACACCTAGGGGCCATAGCATAACCAAGCTTCGCGAGAAGGCAGTAAAGCTCCTCATCCTACTCATGGAGTGCCGGGACTCCTCAAAAGAAAAGCTATCTTCTAGAGTTGGTACGCCTATACAAATATCTATTACAAATTAAAGAGAACAAAATGTTCGTCAATACAATGGAGGAGAGCATGTACACAACATTGCTGGTAGCAGGCAAGACAAACAACTTTAACAGGAAATCATCAGGCATTGGATGCAACAGCCATCATCAGTAGCAGCAGCAACAGTTCACCATCAGCAGAATCATTTGGAAGCAACCAACAAACAACATCATTAGATAGTACCAGCTACCCAGCAGCAGGCAGTAGTTTCCACAACTATCGGCAGCCTCAACAGCAGCAGTATTACCTAAGGTAGCATTCATACAAACATTCCTTTACCAAAACTTGAGTAAGAGACCAACGATAACCCTAGTAGCCATCAATACTTGTAGCTTTCAAATCTCATAAGAACTTCACCATCTTTTAAGTGTTAACCACATTACCATATTAATCAAAAGGAAGCGATTATCCTTTAAGCATCTTAAGGGAATAGGCATAGCCTGTTATTTTTTGCCTATCCTAAAAAATATAACTGCAATCATCAGTTGAAAAGGAAACAAAGCCCATACTTATCATCAACTTGGAGCTCTGGAATGGGGATTGTTGTCAAACCATCCCAAATTAATAGGGGTACCAAATTCAAAGTAGCTTCCTGCAGCGATAGGAGAGGGGGAATTACGAACTACAAGGAACCCACAACACTTGTAGCCATCACAACATCAAGCCTTCAATACAACCACCACTATCTGCAAGGATCCCCATGAACAAAATCTTATCCATGTGAATATTAATAGTAACAACAATCCCTCACAAAACTTGTAAATTCAGTCATAGAAACAACACAAGGCACATAACTAACTTTTTAATTTCAAATACTGGAAGTACGCAAAATTAGCGAAAAATCATCATCTTGATCATTCGAGTTTGTGCAATTCGACAAAACAATTAGCACTAGATTAATTCACCCAACACATATAGAGAGATAACTTTCCTTGAATGGAACCCATAGAACACAAAAACAATATGGAATAGAAACCCCAAATCAAACCTAGGTCTTCGATATCGGCACGTCCTTCATTTTAATACCAGAATAATGCTCTAGTCGACCAAAGAACACCGAAAACAACCCCAAAACAAGTAGTTTGGGGGTGAATTGGCGGATTTGGATTTAGGTTTGCCATTTTGTTTTTTCTCTTCACACAATTGGATTCTGAAACCCAACTATGGTAATGCATAACTCATACAATGAATTTAAGGAGGTGAAGGCACCACGTAGTAAGTCGTTTTGCCTTCCTTTCTCGGTGGTCGACCTCTCCTCCTACCTGCTATGGCGGAGCACTGAAGATCGCTCAGCAGAGAGGAAAGTTTTTAGATATTATTATTATTATTATTATTATTATTATTATTATTATTATTATTTGTTTTACATTAAACAAAATTTTTGTATTTATTTAGAAAAGAATGTATTACTATCTAACATCAAGATGCTCATTTACTTTTTTTTACATTAAAGGGTGAAGAAAGTATATTTTTATTGTTAACTTTATTTTTACTAAATTGAATCTTTGTCACATGGATGAAAGAAAATTAACCCCTTTTTGTACATGGTGGTAATTGAATTCATACTGGATTAACAAAAAAAAAGCTCACAACCATTAGACTAACTCATAATTCTCTATTATTACCTAAATTATTAAACATCTATTAGTCACTAGTCACTATAATGGTTTAATACAAATCAACTCTATAGTTTGAATTCTTATATATGATTTTGAAGAAAAATATTCAAATACTACAAATAATCTTTTAAGACTATTTCAATGTGAGACGTTCTAAAATGTGTTTGCCCAACATTAAGATTATAAAAAATTGAAAGTTAACAAATAAAAGTGTTAAACTATTTTGAAAGAAAAAATTTAAAATAATAAAAAAAACAACAAAACCTAAAAATTAGGTTTTGAAACCGTAAAAAGATAGAAATAAAGATAGGAATCAATTTTGAAACGAAAAATAAGAAGAAGCACCATCCGAGGAAATAACTAATGTCAATGAACCAAAGAAGACTCGAAACATGGTCAATTATTCTCTTGTGAAGTTTGACACAATTAAGAGCCGGTAATTAACCCAAATTTTTATATTTTCTTATTAAATTCTAGAGTATTATGTTGTGAAGTATGTGGTGTTTCGTTGCATAGAGAAGTATGTCGCTGAGCTGATAATGATAATACTTGTGATTTGTACATTAATATGATATGGGTATTAGGGCTCTATATAAAACTGTAAATAATCACTTATAATCTTAAAGTAACCAATTATAACCTAAAAGTAATCACTTATAACCTGAGACTAATCATACACAATGTTAAATGACCAATTATAATCTTAAAATGACCACTCTTGTAACCTTAGACTAACACTTATAATGTTAAAGTAATCATTTATAATTTTAAAGTGATTACTAACAACCTTAAAGTATTCACTAATATCTTTAAATTGATACTTAAAATGTTAAAATGATCACTTAGAGTTTTAAAATACGCACATATTGCTTACAAGAACAATTTAAAGGTTGTTATTTGTAACTTTAAAGTGATCACTAACATCTTTAAAGTGACCACTTATAACCTTAAAAATGATCACTTAGATTCTTAAAGTAATTACTTATTGTTTACAAATAGACATTTTAAGGTTGTTGTTAACATTAAAGTGATCACTTATAGTCTTAAAGAAATTACTAATAATATCCTTAAATAAATCACTTAGATCTTAAAGTGGTTACAGTTTCAGAATGATCAATTACTGCTTACAAGTAAACAATTTAAAGGTTCTTCATATTTTAAAAGATTCTTAATCCTTTCGTCCATTACGAGTATATTAGGAAATATTCTTAATTTTGTGTAATGTAGCTGAAAATATTTAAATACGTGTGTTATGGGGTCAAATAAATAAACCCGTAATTTATTTAGTCAAACCCTAACCACCCAACTCGGTTCAATAACTTCTTAAAATAACTACCCACTACTCATCATAACCTACCACTCACCCATCATACCCATGATTCCCACATTAATTCACCATCCAACCTCCATTCTACCATTATAAATACATGTCGCGTACATCATTTGCACCGGACTAAGCTTTTATATTGGTATCGTTACACCACAATAAATATTCACCCTCCTACATACAATCTATATTCTTGATCAACTATCCTTCAATTGATCTGAACTAATCTTACAATCCGTTAATCTTGTATTCATTCAATATAACACATTCATTAATTATCATATATTCATTACTTTCGTTTTCCCGATCTGACTTGAGCGTCGGAGGGGTTTTCCGGGAGATCAGCCCCCGACAAGACTAACGTTGTATTGCAGGATTTGAGGTCTCATCAGCGGAAGGATCATAAACACTTTCAGCATATTGATAGTTGTACCCGATTACACCTATCTCCAGGTATTTTAAGTGTCTTTTGCACTTCCTCGTTTCATTGCCGAAACAACGTGATAAATTAAAGATGAACAGTAATTCAATAGCCTAAAAATGGTAACCTGGAACCACAAATAAAGATTAGTTTGGTGGTTGATTTTCCAGAATGCCTCTCGATGTTTAAGTTTGACCGAGAACAATGATAAGAAAATTAGACTGATTATTTTGTAAAGAAGAATTGTGTAACCCTTTTATGTCGATAAGAGGAGCTCTTTATATTTATCTACTATAAGGTTTCATAGGAGTTAAATCCTTAAAAGTGGGAGTGAGTGAGTAATTTATCAGGTGAATGGTAGTTTTCTGAGTAATGATTTAATAAGAGTCAAAATATTGGAGAAACATAGAAATAGTGGAAAAAACTGGGAATAATGAAGAAAAGTGCAAAATTAGGATTTTTGCTATTCTAGAGTTTTGACTTGATGGGTAGCAGGAAGTTATTAAGTCATGTATATGGCTTTTAAGAAAGGATAGCGAATCTCATTTGACCTTAACCATGACTTTTGACTAAGGGTAGATTTGTTATTTTATAAAAAGGATATTTTATTCTCTAACAATTTCCAAATGTCAAGTGTATGACAAGGGAGCTTAAAAGAGAAGACACATAGACCCAACAATGGTAAAAAGGAATGTAGAAGATGATGAAAAACATAATATAAACAATAGAGATGACAAACATCACACACAAGTTTATAAGGTATTTTAGATACCTTCCCCTCAACAAATGTTTAATATTATTGAATGAATTCAACAATACATCAATGAATTAAACCCTAACACCCTTGATAGCATGCTCTCAATCCGTTCTTTGATGGATCACCCTCAATCTAATACAATGAAGAAATAAACTCTCTCGGTCACTCAAATCCTAGTTACTCTCTTTGTATTAGCCTCTCACATAATGATTCTAATGAAGTCTTAAGACTTTAAATAAGGAATTTACAACATTATATAATCAACTATAACTTATAAACTCTTCAATGCCCAAGGAAAACCGAAACTTAAAAAGCGACTTTTTCGCTTCCTGATGGAGTGCTCGAACGAGCCCCTTGCTCACTAAAACAAGTATCTATTGTTACACGTGCACTGTTTTCTTTGTGCCATTGCCTCGTCCGATACAACTATCCCCTTGCCTTGCCTTGTTCAAGGCATGTTCCAAGGCTCATTTAGTGCACCTTCTTGCATTGATCAAGACCTCCATTGCCTTACCTAATGCAACCCTTTTCACTATATTCTTGTTGTTCGTTGCACCATCATCATGACACACCGAAGACCCTCTTGTGTTGCTCTCTTGAAGCTCCACCATCAACACACTCAACTCCTTTGCAACCTTGTTTTTGCTCACAACATGACATGCCTTGGCTAGAGTCATTGCGTAGTCACCATCACACATAAGTAATTTGACACTTAGACTAACGGAGCTCGTTCGTGAACTTGCACATAAAGCACTTGTTCACCACCCTTGGTCTGTACATCTTTTAAGTGATATATAGTTTATGCCAATTCTTAGGAAATGAATGTATGCCATTTCTGAAGAAAATTTCCAATTAATCACAAATAACTTTTGTATAATTATTATCCCAAAAAGCTTGCTACTTGGCCAAGTATTTTTAATTTTATTGTTCATTTCAAACACAAAAGGTAATTGATCACGTTTATTACCATTATTAAGTTTCCACAAAAAAAATTTTATAAATATTTATTTTATTAATAATAAAAGGCAAATAAAACAAATGGAACAATCTCCAGCATAAAAAACCCTATAGGGAAAAAGCAATCAAAAGTGAGAAGTGCTATGCAATCAAATGCCTAAGATACAAAAGATGAGTATCCCATATTCAATACACCTTAAGAAACTAAAATTACACCCTTGAGCATATAAGAAAATACACCGATTACAAAGCTATGAAGTATGAATCTTCTTACTCTTCTTCCAACTTAAAGACACTTGTAGATTTTTTAACCTAAATGCCTTTAATATACAACCATCATTTGATACTCCCTCCTATTCTTTTTAATTGGGACATTTCCTTAGTTGGCAAATTCACCCTAATTGTCCCATTTCATTTTTTGGCACTGATTTTTTAACCTAAATGCCCTTAGTTAACACACGTAATTACGAAAATACCTCCGCTTACTCTACTTACCCAAACTGATTAATTACATAATCCCTAACTCTCTCTCTTTTCTTCATCTTCATCGTCCTCCTTCATCTTCATCTTCCTTCTTCATCCCCATTGTTACTGATTATCGTCCTTTATCTTCATCTTCATCTTCATTTCCTTCAACATCTCCCTTCCCCCCTCTCTTCTCTCTTTTTGGTGTTCGATTGAAACCCTAATACGTTTGGGGTTTTTTCGAATATGGAGTCACCAAGTTCTTATCTTACTTGGTTGTCTTCATCCCAAGACAGTGATTTAGTTGGTCCTCCTAATCCTTGGTTTGACTTCTACGATCGAGCTCCTCCATCTCCTATGAGCTCTGTTGAAACGGATCCTAATTGAGGAAGAACTTTAACATCTGAGAATGAAGAAATTGGGGTTTTGTTTGATTTACAACTAGATCTGCAAGATCTTTATATTGAGAACTTGTTCCCTTCCTCAGATGAAGAATCACTGGATGATGATGATTTGGTGTCTGATTTTGATGTTGGAGGATCATTCTCTCATATGGATACATCTTTCCTTTTTGACTTATGATGATTTTGTGTATGTGTTTTTTATGGTATACATGTCTGTGTTGGTGTTCTGATTTTTTTTTCTCTATGATTTTTTTAGGGTAAACATTTGATTATAGCTACAAAAACCCTATATCAACTTATTTTGCCACCAATCTAGGATTTTCAGTTCATAAGCCACCAAACATCATGTTTAGAAAGCTATGTTCTTACTAGATTCAGGAGGAAATTACTGTGGTTTATAGGGGATCTATGATGAGAACATTTTGTTCTCTAAGATTAATTTTTTCAATTTTCTTTTTGAAGCCATCAATAAACTGTTGAAGCTGCCATTTTCATTTAAATGGTTATGGTTAAACAACTTGATGATTTTTTTGTTGTTACTAGTTTATTCCTAAACATTTACCTAACAAAGTTTCACTCAAAAGTGAGTATAAACATGTAACCCAAAAGTATACTCATCTCTGTCATATATACATGCTACTTGTGTTCATGCTACTGTTGTTGGTTCAGTTGTTGCTGTTTTCTCTGTTGTTGGTGTTGTTTTTGTTGTTGTTGTTTCCTCTGTTGTTGGTGTTGTTTCTGTTGGTGCTGGTGTTGCTATAGTTGCTGGTATTTCTGTTGGTGTTGTTGTTTTTGTTGGTGCTGTTGTTTCTGTTGTTGCTGGTGTTTCTCTCGGTGCTGTTGTTAACTATTGTTGATGAAAAAATTGTTCATCTTTGATTCCCAGGTAAAATAAGATGACCTCAAATGTACCTTGATCCACCTTTGTGTCCAAATAACGAAGTGCCTCGTAAATAATTTTCCTTCGTACCCCCAAACACTGTGGAAGTCTCCCTTCCCTTGCAAGCTTTGTTTTGTTCATGTGTGGAATGTGATAATCTATACCACCTAAGTTCTTAATAACATCAACTTTACATGCTTGTAAAATGATCCATACCAACTTTAATGCATTTGGTTGTAGACTCTCAAATGCTGCATTCACTGCCTTAACCAATTGTGCATAATTGTATGTTGATTTTTGATGTTGCAATGCTTGTATTGGTCTAAAAAATCCTAAGTCTAATACATTTATATCTGGTGAGTTAGGAGGTTGTTGCAGTAAGTGGAAACTAAATCCATCAAGTGTTGTTGCGTCTCTAAACACTATGTCATCATCAAAAATGTGTGGATTAGCATTGTCCTGTTGAATGTATATCGTTTTGCTTAAACGTGCTGGCCATTTACTTCTAGTTGCTGGTAGTATCTTGTGCACAATCATATCTGTCGTGTGATTTTTAGTGATTGATTGTATGGGTTTGGTCTCTAGCTCTTCTCTCTTCCTGTTTTTTGAACTTCTTTGTGTTGACACTTCTTGTGTAAAAGGAAATATGCCTATCTTTCCATCAAAGATCAGCTCACCTTCATTAGAAAAGATTGGTCTAGCAAAAGCACATATAAACTTGATCTTAGGCATATATCGTTTTGATTGGATTTCTCTATGTGACTCTACCTCTCCAGGTGTGAGATAATATGTCTGTTGTGTCCTAGTGAGTTAAAACAACTTTTCATCTATATGCACTACATTTGACATGTCATTAAACTTGAAACTGCTTGTGTGCTCATCTAAAATGCAACTTGTAAGACAAAAAATTAACCTGTCGAATTTATTTTTGTCATTAAGCAATGTTTTGATTGCATTGTTGTGCTTTCGAATATACTTCTTCTTTTTTCATCTCCAAACTATGCTTTTGCTACCCCCCAGGGCCCTTGCAACTGCGGTTTGACTTGTCTTTTTCGCTTTTTCAAGTCCTTTGAACTTTGTCTCATCAAAGGGAATCGCAGTCCTTAACTTCTTCCCTTTCTTCTTACTGTTGACATTTATTGGAAATTGATTCTGTTGTTGTTGGTCCTTTATCTGTCCTCATATCCTTCCTGTTGTCTTCCTATTCACACCGTACTTCTTTGCCATGTCATTGATGACCCCGTGTGTTGGCTTCCTTTTACTGTTGACTTACAATAAAAGTTCATGCATTATTTACTTCCTACTAAAATTATCTAGGTCTTTTGTTTTTACCATGGTTGTAGTTGAATTTTGGTTGGTGGAAATTAATTAGTGATGATCTATTCTTTATTTAATGCTCTCCTTATATAGCTGCTGTCTGGTTTGTAAATGGCGCCTCTGAATTTTGTTGATTGGTGGTTCTGTTCTCTTACTTGGCGCCAATCTAAAATTTTTGGGTTTTTGTTTACTCTTGCTTCCTGTGTGGAATTGGCGCCTCTTTGTGTATGATGTTACTGACTTGCTGTGTTCTTTGTATCATGGCTGATTCCAGTATTTGATGGCTTTGTTTCAAAGTTAAAATGTTCATTTTTTTCATAGCTAATTTAATCAATTTGGAACACTAAACGCATACCGTGTTTGTCGTTTCTAAAATCTGAAATCAATGAAAGATTTAATATCCGCATGCGCATATGGCAAGAGGGTTGTTCGTTTTCGACAGCCGTTCAAAAAACGTTGAAGAAAATCAAGGAACAATTGAAGACTTAGTTTATTTTTTCAATTTATAATGTGTAATTTAGTTTATGTAATTTTTTGTAATTTAAGTACTTTTATGCTTTGTTAATTGAAACAACCCAAAAATGCATTATTGTAAATCAATTTTATGGAAAATGTGAAATCCAATTTTCCCACCAAAATTCAATTCTATCTACTTTATTTAACAAAAAAAGTAAATCGTTAACAATTAATAAAATCACTTAAATACCTAACTATCACCTTTTTTGGTGGACCCCATCCTACTCTTAATATCCGTGCCCAACCCAAATGTCCTAATTATAAAGAATAGGAGGGATTATTTTTTATAATTTTAGCCCAATAAATAAAAGCAACACAATTAAAGCAAGAGAATAATTGAACAAAAAAAAAATCTTATAAGTAATAAAAGATTATCAAATTACGAATGAAATTATCATTTAATAACTTAAAAAAACGAAAAAAAAGAAGAAAGAGATGGGGAGAAATCGACAAAAGAAAAATTAAGCTTACCATCCACAATTGAAGGATAAAGGTTTGTTTTGTATTTTTAATTGAATTTTTTTTTTTTTGAAAGGATTTTAATTGAATTTTCTTATCTTTATTTAATAATTAGTTTGAATAAGTAAATGTATGAATCAGTGAAAACTCATACAATAAAACAATCAATTATGAAGATACTAAAAGACAAGATTTCATAACAAAATGGACGATAATTTTCTTGCTAATAGTTTAGTAATATGCATTTAGAGACAAATAGCAAAGCTATATAGTGTCAATGATATTATAGACAATTTTAAAGTGCTAAAATAGCATTGAGCTATACTTTGATTCAAAATTTATGTTATAATTTTTTGTTGTATTAATTGACTATATTTTGATTTCATTCAATTTTTTCTTTGTTAATTCCGCCCCTTCTAAAATTTTGTTCCACTTTCGCCACTGCACACCTTATAACAAGTGAAAAACATTGCAGCCTCTAGTGATATAATATTCAATCTAAGGAGATGATTGCCAGTTTTAAACTTTCCTTGTGCAAGTAACCAGACATTCAATTGAGCACGTGGAGGTGCGCTCCTCAACCAAATGAAATCAGCAATCTCTATAGTAAGAACTGCAGGAAACATGTAAGTGTTAGAAGCAACTAGAAAATTTTTACTGTGAATTCAACATCTGAATTGTACTTCCTTAATCTATCTGAATTTGTGATAGGAGGACTATAACTATCCAGGATAGCCATTAGTTCTTGTAGCACATCTAACTCCCAACAGAAAAGTTCTCTTCTCCATTCTAAATTCCATTGCCAAGAACCATGGTGCCAAAATTTCATATGCTCTACTGTGTAATGCTATTGCAGTGACATGAGATAGTGTAATAGGATCGGCAATCTCGATACATAATTAACATTTATAATAATGTTTAATATGCCGAACTGTTAAAAACTTTAAATCATAAAAACTGAAACTGTTTAAAACAAAAGTAAAATATTACATCTGATAAGAAATATTGTTTGCTCAAAATGAAAAAAATATACATCATCATCAAGTCATCAATAAAAGCAGCTAAGTTCTCGATAAATAGTAAATGCTGCGGCCTGGATCGAAACCTGAAATTAAATCCTACAAAATGCTACCAGCCATGATACGGATGACAGCCGATTGAATCGGTCAGTGCTTAATGCCGAGCATAGCTTCCCATCCAGCTTAAAATACAAAAAATATACGCTACATTTACAAAATAATAGTTTAAGTACGAACTTATAATTAATTGACACCATTGTATACTTTTACTATATTCTTTTACTGTTCCATATTTTTAAGTCATTAAGATACCATTCTCAATCCTAACAGAAGTACGTTACTGCCACTTATACAATTCGGTAATCTTAACACTTAAGTAAGTTCATTTGGTTAATACTCATAATCGTACCATGATTCATAGGATCAACACTAATCAATAAGTTCATCATTGATCAACAAGCACAACAATATGACACCTGATATATGTAAGGGTTTGGTTAGGTGAGGACCATAGTCCTAAATCATAATTGTGGTAGGAGTCGTCACCCTTCCAATACAATTATGCTCGAGCTCTACAGGGTAGGAAGCTAATCCCCTGTCTTACACCGCATTTTACGTGCCGGCCAACACAGGCATCGAGAATTTACATGCCGGTCCATGGTTCTACATTACCTTACTATCAGGGTCATTTAACCAATATTCATTCATACAAATACATCACATTTTTATTACTACAATTTGACTTTGACTTTGACTTTGCTCAACTTAGGTGACAACCTCTTTTATTTAATAAAATTCTTAATTATAACGTAAAATGTACCTTTATGTCTTTACACATTCATTACTAAATTTTTACACATTAAATTTTATTTATTTTTAGTAGTTCACTAAATTTACACTAATAACTTAATATTCAATTAATAGTCTCCAAATTAATATTTTCCACAAGTAGCTTCTAAAATCTATTTCTCTTTAAATAAGTTCCAAAAAATCAGCATTTCTAACTTTAAAATAATTAAAGCTTTATTCTCTTTCAAAAAAATCAAATATTCTAATTAAAATTCAAATTAAAATTGCATCATTTGGATAAGTTTCCAAAATTCTACAAGTTCACCAAAAATCAATATTTTAAGTTTAGAAAAAATAAGTAAACTTATAATTTTCACAAAAGTCAATATTTCTAATTATAAAACAAGTAAAACTTGTAATTGCACAAAATCAATATTTCACGCATAGTTTGAGCGGCATGTTTACTGAAATTACTTTTACATTGTTTTTCATAAATTTTAGTCAAATCGTTAGCAAATAAAATATTTTGTATTAAATAGTGATTAAAAGTTACTTTTATTATGAAAGCTCATATATTCAAGAGAAACCCTTCAACATTTAATAACTTATAAAAATTTCTCAAAAATATCTTTTAAATTGTTATTTTATCATCATTATAAAAATAGTTGTAATAATTTAAAATAGTAAATCAAACTCTTTTTTTTATATGATAGTGGTCGAATAGCCTATGAGTGTTTTGGGCTCTTTTCAAATAAAAAGAAGGACTTAATTTAATTTATCATACTAAATACTAGATTTAAATAATTAACATAACCACTTATAAAAATAAAAACTTTATGCAATTACTTAGAAATTTACTATAACTTTAAGGATAATCTTAAATCTCAAAATAAAGTATAACAACAACATTCTTAGTATAACCATACTTAATAAAAAAATATGTTCATAAAATAACTTACTACCTTATAAACTAGTTTGAAGGCTATCATAAACGTATTAACAAAAATTCTAACATAAAAATTCTTAAGTGTAATAACATTCCTAATGTAACAAATAACTCATAAACATACTAACACTAGTTTAAACATAAATTATACTTAATATCACTAGAATATAATTTTGCACCCAACTTCCTAAACTTGTTAAAAGATTATTAAATTAACATACTAAAAATATTTTTAGCGTAAACACACCCAATATAATCTTGATCATAATTTCATTAAACTAACTTCCTACTAAACATATCAACATATTTCATACTTTGCATGTTATAAAGTAAATATAATGTAAAATTCCACAAAAGGAGTATGGTAAGAAGTTATACCTTACTAACACCAAGGATTAGTACTAAGTACTAATTAGAAAAATAATAAAAATAAGACCCTTCAAGATCGATAATAATGCTCCAAAGAAAATTAATCCAAAATCCAAAAATAATAATGATCTTCTAAGCTTCCAAAACAAATAAATCCAAACTACAAAAATAATGATACATTAAGTACCCAAAGTAATAACCCAATAATGCTCCAAAATGATGATGCTTTAAGCTAAATAGAGAGTGTTATAAGCTACATCTTCTTTAATTTCTTCAACTAATGATAGAGGTATTAAGTTAGTAAGATTTTAGTGAAGAGAAGATATAAGAAAAAATGTTAGAAAGATTTGATGATGGAGGTGGAAGTGTTCTCATGGTAAAGGGGTATTCATAATGGATTTTGGGCAATTTCTAGTTCATACGTTGTATGAATATATGATTGTTAGGAGTATGGAAAAATATTAACTTGTAAGTGGTTTGGAGTATGTAAGTGTATGTGTAAGAGTTGGAGTGTGGAAGTAAACTTGTAAGAGTTGAAGTGTGTAAGTGGGTGTATAAGAGATTGAAGTGTAGAAAAATGTTAGCTTGTGTAAGTAATGAACATTATGGGTTAAATAGAAAGGATTTTGGTTCATCAAATTTTTGTTCTAGTATGTACAAGTGAATATACTTTAAAATAATGGGTAAGTTTGAAATGAAAATATGATAGTTTACTTTAAAAATGTTGATTAAAACTATACTTAAAGTTAATAATAAAAATACGACTCACTTTTAGGTATAAAATAATTAAATCAAAGTTATATGGTTAAAATGAAAAGTAATAATGTTAGTTTAACGAAGGAAACTTAAAACGTAACGTTTTAAAAAATCGTATATATAATAATAAAATTTTACTTTTCGTACTATAGAATAATAAAATAATATTTTAGTACTTATAAAAAAATTTTAAACAAAATAATATTTTAAAGTTTAACATTTGAAAGAAATTATAAAATTGGAAAAAGGTTTAGGAATTAAAGATGGTTTAAAATGGATATCCAAAGGATTAGGAATTTCAATTGAAAATTCAAAATAATTAATTGGAAGATTAAGATTAAGGATTTTGAGTCTATTACAGATAGAGTTTAGGAAATTTTAGTTTCAAAGCAACTGAGTAACACCATATGTCATGGTAGAACATCATTCTACTTCCATTACCGACAGTTACATGAAAATTTTTCCTGATAACATCTCACACCCAATTCCATTTAGTAGCATATGCAGTAATATATGTCCTTAAAAGTAAGGATGTTCAAAACCGGATACCAGGTCGACTCGAATCCGGAAATCCGGGTACCCGCTTTTTCGGATACCTAAAATTGTGACCCGGTTCTGACTCGGTTTTGTACTAACCTTCCTCCATTTCTTCAAGTGCAAGCAAACTCTCCTCTGTTGCTAAAGGAGTTCTAGAAATACGAATCCAATCTTGTGCGCAAATAAGAGCTTCGGCCATCTTTGGAGTCAATGATGTTCGAAAATCATCAAGAATACGACCACCAGTACTGAAAGCAGATTCAGAAGCAATGGTAGAAATAGGTATAGCAAGCACATCTTTAGCCATCTTTTGAAGAATAGGATACCTTTTTGTTTGATCTTTCCACCATAGTAAAATCTCAAAGTTAGAATCATGAGGTTCACATGCATCTTCTAAATACCTCTCCAACTCACTTTTGTTTACATTTGTTAATGAACAAGCTGTCTTCATTTGATATCTTGAATTCATTAGTTCAATAAGGTCCACCTTCCCCATTCCTTGAGTCCCACTTTTGAGTAAAAATGGAAGAGGTTGAAGAGGTGAAAGTGGAGGAAGTAGCCCCACTTATCTTTGGTGGACGCATAGAAGAAGTATTAGAATCAAACAAATTTTGAAAAACCATTTTAATCTTTAGTGACAAGAGAGTAGCTTTTGTGGCATCATATGAAGCACGCACAATCTAATCAACATAATTCCATTTATGCCTAGGGTCAAGGAGAACAGATACAAACACTAAAATATTATTAATGTTTCCATAATATTTGTTATATTTCACCATCATATTGGTAGCCATTTTCCTCATACCCTCATCATCGACACTCATGTTGTTGGCAAACAATAATCTAGTCCCGAAAATCTCATGTGCATAAGAATTGCAACTTACATAAAGAGAAGTAGAAAATCTCAAAGTTGCATCATTAAAAACACTCAAGAAAGGTAAGAAAATAGACACTTTCTTCCAATCCTCTTCAGTAGGAGCACCACCAAACTTTCTAAGTAACTTAACTAAAGCAGAATCTTTCATGCATAAAGAAGCAAATGACTTTTTAAATTTGATAGCAGATTCAAGCATTAGATAAGTTGAATTCCATCTAGTTTCAATATCCAAAACAACAAGGCTTTTGCTTTCCTCTTTCTCCTCTTTTATGCATTCTTTAAACTTTTTAAGCCTAGCAGAAGAAGACCTTACATACTTCACAAGAGCACGAACTTTCAAAACAGACAAATCAACTTCATTCAAACCATCTTTCACAATCAAATTGAAAATATGTGATGCACATCTCATATGTAGGTATTGACCCTCCAACAAACCAGCATTCCAAATGTTAAGTCTTTTCTTAAGGTAATTGGCCGCTATGTCATTTGAACTTGCATTGTATACGGTCATTGTCATGATATTTTTCAAACCCCAATCAATCAAACATTTTTCAAAATTAGTATGTAATGTACAAATAGACTTTGTAATCCTTTTCCGTAAAGTATATTCTTCAATTCCATACCTCTACCACCACTTAATAAGTAATCCAAGATTCTGTAGTTGTACATTACCTATACTAAGGCCTCCTCTCTCATGGTGTTTCTAGGATTTGCAACTATACAATACTTAGTTTTTTTGCCATCATCCCCATCCAAAAAAATCTCCTTTGTAAGGAGATTGATTACTTAATTGTCTTATTCTCGTTCCAACTTTTTATTCATAAGATAATAATATATTTTTTCACTCAAACTAAAATGTATAATTGGCTGAAAAAATAGTCAAAAATAATTTAATATTTTACTCATATGTTTTCATTATTTTCCTCATATGTCTTATGCAGTTTTCCTCCTCTTCAATTTGTATGCAACTCAAACTTTCTCTTTCATCCATTTTTATGCCATTTGAGTTGTTTAATATTTTAATTCTGCTCATAGAATACTTTCTCTCTAACGGTACACAAGACTTTCCCACACCACCGCTGCTCCCACCCCCACCCCAACCACCACCCCTTTCCCTCCCTTCTTTTTGCAGGTGTGGAAAAATCGATCACCATCCTCACCACCACAGGTACAGTAACGTCATTGGACTACCATCCTTACTCCGATCTCTGTCTCACCGCTGTGGTTTGAACCAGACAATTTGGGAAAGGAAGGTCGACCGGCGTACAACCGCTAACAGAGGTGATACCCGTCCTTAGCCCTTTATGTTTTTTAGTTTCATTCTAAGTCCTTTTGCTCTTATTTCTCTTTGCTGTAAGCTAATTAGCCCTTTACATGATTTATTTTTTGCTGCTTCTAACATACTCCATAGTTTTTGGTAGTTTTTGGAAGTTTTTGTAGCTTTTGGCATAGCTTTGACTTTATGAACTTTTGTTTTGGTACCACTATTATTATTATTTTTTTATTTCATTTTCAGGTTCATTTTCAGGTTTTTTATTATTTCAATCTGTACCCATACACCCATATAAACCCCTGCGTTTTTCCCTTAATCATTGAACCTTATATTTTTATTGAAATTGGAATTGAATCTAGTTTCTAATTATTGGAATTGGAGAATTTACTTTGTTTTTTTTTGTGTTTTTTTGTTCTTTTTTTTTTGTTTCGTGTTGATCTCTATAAGTGATTTGTTAGTAACCTCTTACCTTAGTCCGTAGTAGCTGAATATAGAGATAGGAAGCAATTATGGTCACCTGAGATCAGGTGCAAGGAGGGGGTCGAGAGGGCAACGTAAGCAGGATCTAGAACTAAGAGTGAGGTCTTGGAACATAGGTACCTTAGAAGCCAAGTTGTTGGAGTTGGCCAATGAGCTCTCTGAATACAAGATCTATGTAGTGTGTGTTCAAGAGACTAGGTGGAAGGGAGAAAAAGCAAAGCTTATAAAGGGATATAAGCTATGGTATGCAGGATTGGACGGCAGACATAACAAGGTTGACATCCTAGTGTCTAACGATATTCTAAAGCAATTGGTTGAAGTACGGAGATGTAATGACAAGATAATGCTAGTTAGGATAGTAGTGGGGGAAGAGATCATATCCATTGTCAGTGCGTACGAGCCCCAAGTTGGGCTCGATGAGCAGGTGAAGTGCGAGTTCTAGGATAACCTAGAAGAGCTCATGAGAACTATCCCGGAAGATGAGAAAGTTTTCTTAGGAGGGGACTTTAACGGGCATATAGGCAGAGATGCAGGCAACTATAACTCGGTACATGGAGGGTTTGGTTTGGGGGCAAGGAATGAGAGTGTGGAGAATTTGTTGGAGTTTGCGCTAGCAAAAGATCTGGTTATAGCAAACTCGATCTTTAGAAAGAAAGAGGAGCATTTGACCACATATAAGAGCAGCCGGCATGCAACCCAAGTTGATTATTTCTTAGTGCGCAAGGGAGATCGGCCCTCATGCTTGGATTGTAAGGTGGTGTTGGGTACAGAGATGCCCACCTAACACAGGCTTTTAGTACTTGTTTTCAGGATGAGGAAGAAAATCATAGAGAAGAAGGTCGAGTCCAGGGGAAAGATCATGTGCGGGAGACTCAAAGGGGATATGGTCACAACCCTGTTAAGCAAAATAAGTTTATTGGGCTTCCCAAGTCAATTAGAGGATGCGAATGAAATGTGGGTGAACATGGAAAAAACCATTAGAACAACAGCAAAAGAGACCTTGGGGGTGTCGTCGGGTAAACCAAAAGTGTTCCAAGAGTCGTGGTGGTGGAACAATGAGATGGAAAAGAAGATAAAGGATAAAAACAAGAAATTTAAGGATTTTCTGGCATGCACGGAAGATGAGGATAGGATAGAAAAGAGAGTGAGCTATAAAGAAGCAAAGCGGGCTGCAAAGAAAGCGGTAACGGAGGCAAAAAGCCGTGGTTATGAGGACTTGTATCGGAAGCTTGACACCAAAGGTATCAAACTTCTAAGCCACACAAGGAAATTGTGGGAAAGAGTAATAGAGAGGAGAATTAGACAGGAAACGGTCATTAGAGAGAACTAATTCGGTTTTATGCCAAGAAGGTCAGCTATAGAAGCAATTCATGTTTTGACGAGACTAATGAAGAAATATAGGGAGCGAAAGAAAGATCTACATATGGTATTCATTGACCTGAAGAAAGCATATGATAGCATACCACGACGTGTCATATGGGATAGCCTCAAGGCTAGAGGTATTTCTTTAGTGTACATTGAAGCTATACGGGATATGTATGACAGAGTTTCGACTAACATTCAAACACCGGTGGGGATAACAGAGTCTTTTCCGATTAAAGTTGGACTACATCAGGGATCGGCTCTAAGCCTTTTCATTTTTACTGTCATTATAGAAGACAATTCCAAATCTATTTGGGAGACGGTACTGTGGTGCATGCTATTCGCTGATGACATAGTGCTGGTAGCAGAAACTAGAGAGGAGGTTAGTAACAAATTGGATGAGTGGAGGGAAGCTTTAGAAGGTAAAGGGTTGCGCATTAGTCGTACGAACCAGAGGTGTGACATTAGTGGGACAGCACCGGTAGGTGAACCAGAGGTGTCCATTGATGAAGCAGTTATTAAAAGTACGACCAAATACAAGTATTTGGGATCGATCATTCAAAGGGATGGGGAGATTGACGGAGATGTAAACCATCGTATACAAGCGGATTGGCTCAAGTGGCGAGCAGCCACCGCGGTGCTATGTGATAGGAAATTTCCAAGCAAATTAATAGGAAAATTCTACCAAGGCGGCAATCAGACCTGCTCTGCTATATGGGACCGAATGTTGGCACACATTGATGGAAGTTACAGAAATGTGTATGCTGCGGTGGATGTGTGGGCACACATTGATGGATCGAATTAGGAACCAAGAGTTTAGGGAAAAACTAGAGGTAGGCCCTAATTATAGAAAAATGCGCAAATAGATTGAGGTAGTTTGGACATGTGCAGAGAAAGACTTTCGTAGCCCCGGTGAGGAGGGTAGAAAGCATTATAGTAGAGGGTAAAAGGAGTCGAGGAAGACCCAGGAAAACTTGGGATGAGCAAATAAGAGTTGACTTACATGAGTGAAACCTCTCTGAGGGCCTGACTAGGAATAGGGGTAGTTGGAGGCACCATATCCATGTTTTAGACTACTAATGTCCTCTTAGGTTACCTTTGGGTGTTCATGCCATCTTGCTTCTCTCGTTTCTTCTATTATTAGTTTTGTTTTCCTTTGTTTTCTTCTGTAGTTTTGATTCTACTTATTTATTTTATTTATTTGCATTCCTTTTATCTTTTTCGTGTGGCTACGTCTTATTATCTTTCTCAAACTAGGGGACTCCTTTGGTTGCGCTCTTCTTGATGGGTATGAGTTGCTGCCGTTCTTCCCTCCCCAAACCCTGTCCATAGTTTTTCTATGAGCGGGATACACTGGGTAGGATGATGATGATGTTTTGATTATTTTCTAATCTCATTTTCAATATGTAATTGCTCCAACATGCTTGGTGTGGGAGATGAACAATCAGGCTGTGGCAGTTTAAGAAGTGGATTTATATCATCATCATCAAGCCAATATCCCGTTTGTAAACAGGTTCTAGGAGTTGGAAGAAGACAGACACTCCATACCTGCCCTCCCTTCAAAGAGAGGACTAGAGGAACGCGGTCCATTTTACCCCAAGAAGGAAAGAACCCTGCATAAATTTGAAGTGACGTTATTGCCTCAAGAGTAAAGCTAGCTGCACAAAATGCCATATGTTAGTAAACCAATTCTGAAACAAAATAATAAATACGATGGGTAAGAAGACAAAATGAACAGGAAAGCAACAACTAGACATTAGGCAAGAAATACAACTAAAAAGTGGATTTATCTGATGAGAACAAATACAAAGTAAAAGTTAATCTATCTATCTATACAATATACTAACGAAGAAATGATTAGGACACATGTCGACTTCACAATAAAAAATTTTCCGCTCTTTTCATGTTCCTATTAGGCAAGTACTTTTTAGCATATCATGTAATATCTTTCTAATTAGATTTGTTTAATAGATTAGTAACAAACGATTTTAAAACTATATCCTATTTACTAATTTTTACCATATACAATCAATTAAGATATGTAGTATCTTTTAATTACAATGGATAATTATCGGATAACATAGTAAAATTATTTATGTAAAAAATTTATTTTCATTAAATATTTTTTAATAAATTAAGAAAAGAAAATAAGTTTGAAATAGTTTTTTATACATAATCATATACACTGCTTACATGGTTATATTAAAAAAAACTACACAAATTAAATGGATTATACATTAATTATTTATGTAAATAATAAGAAAAAGATGTTGGTAAAATAAATTTCAGATGATAATTCTTTCACCTATGTTTGACAAAGTTATAACACAAATAAATAAATTAGATTATAAGTTGATTATTGTAGTAAAATAATACTCCCTCCGGTTTTTAATGATGTTCACACAAGGATTGTTCACAGAAATTAAGAAAAATAGAATATTTCATATTATTAATAGACATAATATTTTATTAAATAATAAATTTAATGGAGATCATAAACATTTAAAAAAATAAATAAAAGCTAGTGGAAAATATATAGGAACCACAACTAATAAAAAATATTTTTATAAAGTTAGTGAAAAATGTATAAGGACCATAAAGAACATAAAAGTGTTAATAAATTATAATTTATAAGAATGAATATGTGGGGATCATAAGTATTATCAAGATATTAAATCAGAATGAATAAGGTTATTTTTGTTCAAAATTTGTGACACAAACAAAAAGATTTTTTTATAAGAACAACAAATAGAACATCCCAAAATGGCAAATATGAACTTCTTCAAGGAATGGAGGGAGTATGTTCGTTAGGCTGAAAACTTATTTTAAAGTTTTACTAAGACATCAAATATTAAATTATAATTTATATTACTATTTTTATGTGTTGAAATTTTCTATTATTTTTATTTAATTACTTATAATCTATATTGTTTAGTGCATGATTTTATTAATACGTTTAATATATATTAGTAATATATATCTCAATCTAAAAGTAATACTTTTACATCTTTTCAAACAAATTAATTAATAATTTCAATATGATATTGGAGTCATATAATAACTTTATTACATATATAAAATTAGTAATTTTTTATTAAAATAATTTATAAATTGTATTTGGCATGCAAATCTATACTCAAGAATAAACTTTTCGCATTGAGTAAGTCAATTTTTTTTCAACTAATGAAAAACTCTTGTAATGTTTGAAATTTGCTCTCTTGAAATCGTATACTTTCTCAGATCACCACATCATGACATTCTTCATCATCTTTGAGATGACTAGAACAGTAGAACTTGGGCCCACATGGATCAAAAATATTTTAAAGACTTGGTAAAACTATTAGTTGATTATTTTGTTGTCAATTGATTTTGATGAATCAACTCTAGTTTTATATATTTTGGTGTCATGTCTACGGAAGATCATTAATCATTAATAATTAAAATGTGCACATGAATCATGATGCTATAATAATTCATTCAATATTTGCCCCGACAAGCTTTAATCACAATATCTTTGGTTCATGTATTGTTTAATATTCATTTGATTTGAAGATATTCGATTGATATTCAATCTTAACCATATCTAATTACACGATCTGAGGAAGTTAATATTCTCTTTCACACAAATAAAAATATTCGGTAAAATAAAAAAAATTTGTTTCACAAAAACATGGAGTATTTAATAAATATAACTTTGATTAGGTAAAAATCTAGTCATAACACTAGTGGAAAAAAACGTATTTGCTGCTTATTATTTGCTGCGGTTATTGTATATATGCAGCAATAAATAGGAAATGAAATAAAAAAAAAAAAGCCAAACAATTGCTGCGATTTTTGGACCTAACCGCAGCAAATAATCACTTGCAAGCTCAATTGCTGCGGTTATTGAGTGGCCCGCAGCAAATAACCCTTACTCATCCACCCTAATTGCTGCGGTTATTGATGGGCCCGCAGCAAGTAGCTTATTTTATGGCGCCCAATTCTCAACGTTAATTTTCATAAAACCCTTAAGCTTCCTGTTTCATTAACCACAAAGAAATATACTGTTTTTCTTCATAAAACACGCACAGCAGTCTTCGTTCTCCATATACTCAAACTTCATCTTCATCAAACTTCATCATCTTCTCCATTGAAAATAAAAACTGTTCTTGTTTATTTTTTCATAAACTTCAAACTTAGAATCTTCATAAACTTCGAACACATAATCTTCACAAACGTTTGCTTGTTGTTTCGTGCATTTGCTTGTTCATCTGCGTGTGTGTGCATTCTTCAAAAGCGTTTGAAACCAAAGGCATTTGCTTGTTCATCTTCAAAACTCACGAATTAAGGTATTATTTCTCTTTTTTATATGACCGTTTGAAACCAAAATTTTGTTGGCTTGTTCATCTTCGAATTTTCATAAACCTACTTCGAATTTTGTTGCTGTTCTTGTTGCTGTTCATCGAATATAATTATGTTTCTGTTCATCTTCTTGTTGTTGCTGTTCTTGTAAAAAATCTTGTTACGTTGTTGTTCTTGTTGCTTATTCTTGTTGTAAAAAATCGAATATAATCTTATTGTTCTTGTTGTTGTAAACTCAATCAAACAATCAATAAAACCATCAAATAAAAAAGGGCAGTCATGAAGAAGATGAAAAGAGAATTATAGTTATTTGCTTGAGTAATGAAATCTTGTTGTTCTTATTCTGATATAGAGAATTAAAGTAATGAAATCTTACATATATGAAATAATTGTTTTGAATTGAAGTGAGTATCTAGTATTTTAATGATTGTATTTATTTGCTTGAGGGTTAGGGAAATAGGTGAAATTTTAATATGAAAATATTAATATTGCATTCTTATTTTTCATGTTATTTCTATTATAGTTAATACAAAATAATAATACTCCTAGTTGATAAATAATACTAGTATATATATTATTATTTTTTTTTAAATTTTTAGAAAGATTATTATAATCAAAGAGTTTAAGTACCTTCAAATAATTTGTAGCAATTCTAAAGTGACCAATTATAGTTATAAAGTAATCACCTACAAGTTTAAAATGATCACTTTTTATAGTATAATTGAAGTCATCATTAACAATCTTAAAAAACATTATTAATTATTAATTTTTATTGTTTTTATATGAATATTATTAATTATTGTTTTGTTTTGAATCAATTAATCACACTAATTAGGATGACAAACGATCGTTCTTGGATGTATGGAAGCATTGAATCGTCGGAATTTATTGATGGCGTATTAGAATTTTGTAGTATTGCGGTTGAACATCAAGTTAGGACGGGGGGAGTTGGTTTTTATTACCCATGTGTCAGTTGTGGCAATGTATCAAAGGTAGATAGTGTTGATATCCTTAGTGAGCACATACTTCGACATGGGTTTAGGCCTCAATATCATGTTTGGGTTTGGCATGGTGAGGAGGGAGTTTACAAAGAGAAAAGTGTTGTTGAGGGCGTCAATAATGTGGCCGATGTCAATGAGGATGTAGTAGATCATGTTGATAGGTATGAGACAGATGAAGAGAATGTCGATGAGGATGTGGATCGTGTTGATGAGATGATGGAGGGAGTCGAGGATGAGTTAGGAAAACGTCCTCGTGTTTTTGACTTGTTGACAGAGGCTTCTCAAAAGCCTTTGTACCCTGGATGTACAAAGTTCACCAAACTAACAGCAGTCTTGACAATTTTCAACATTAAGTCAAAGTTCAATTGGAGTGACGCTAGTTTCACAATGTTATTAGAAGCGTTAGGTGAGATGCTTCCTGAGGGAAATGAACTTCCAAAGTCGACATATTATGCCAAAAAGCTCATGTGTCCTTTCGGCTTAGAGTACCAGAAGATTCATGCGTGTCCGAATGATTGTGTGTTGTATCGGAATGAAAACGAGAACTTAGAAGAGTGTCCTAGGTGTGGGTTATCACGCTACAAGCGTAAAGGGGCTCGGGATGCTAAAGGGCCCCCGGCTAAGGTATTGTGGTATCTTCCAATAATACCTAGATTCAAGCGCTTGTTTTCTATAAAGAAAGATGCGTTAAATTTGAGGTGGCATGCAGATAGGGTGAAGAAAGGTCACTTGCTCACACATCCATCTGATTCTCCGGAGTGGAAGAGTATTGATAGGTTGTATAAGACTTTTGGGGATGAGGTTCGTAATTTAAGGCTCGGACTATGTACGGATGGAATGAACCCGTTCGGCAATCTTAGTTCTCAACATAGTACTTGGTCGGTATTTTTAGTGATCTATAATTTGCCACCTTGGTTGTGTATGAAGCGTAAGTACATAATGCTTTCGCTTCTTATCTCAGGTCCTAAACAACCTGGCAATGACATAGATGTGTATCTTGCACCTCTCGTTGAGGATTTGAGAAAGATGTGGGATGAAGGCGTTTCAGTGTTTGATCCATATGCTAATGAGGAGTTCACCTTGCGTGCAATGCTTTTATGCACCGTTAATGATTTTCCGGTATATGGCAACTTATCGGGGTATAAGAACAAAGGGAAGAAAGCATGCCCGATATGTATGGATGACATGGAATCCACGTGGATTCCTAAGTGCAAACACGTATTCATGCACCATCGAAAGTTCTTCCCACGAGACCATCAATATCGTAAGAAGAAGAAGTTGTTCAATGGGGAGGTTGAGGACCGTGTAGCTCGTCGACCGTTGACCGGTTATGAGGTTTATGAACAGGTTAAGGGAGTTGAGACTGTATTTGGTAAAACAGGGCAAGTGCAAGGAGGTGAAGGCCGATTATGGAAAAAAGAATCAATCTTTTGGAAGCTTCCATATTGGAGAGATCTACAGGTTAGGCATTGTCTTGACGTTATGCATATAGAGAAAAATGTATGCGATGCCATACTAGGGACTCTCATGAACATTCCGGGTAAGACAAAAGATGTTAGGGCCGTGCGAGATTGGTTTGATTGTAAGGGTCTTCGTCCGGAGTTGTGGGCACATGTTAAGGTGAGTAAGAAAAGAAATAGAGCTGATGATGAAGTTGGTGGCAGTAAGAAGAAGATGCTTAATGAAAAAGTTTATTTGCCTCCAGCTTGCTACACATTGTCCAAAGCAGAGAAGCGGACATTTTGTGAGTGTTTGTATGGCATTAAGGTTCCGTCTGGGTACTCATCCAACATGAAGAGATTTGTTAGCCTAAATGGTGAGCTGAAGTTGGGAAGCATGAAATCTCACGATTGCCATGTAATGATGCAAGTGTTCTTACCAATTGAAATCCGTGGAATACTGCCAAAACATGTGAGATATGCTATTACCGAGCTATGTTCGTTCTTCAACACAATTTGTAGTAAAGTTCTTGATCCCTTTAAACTTGATGCACTTCAACTCGACGTGATTGTAACTTTATGCAAGTTTGAGATGTATTTTCCACCTTCTTTCTTTGACATAATGGTTCATCTTATTGTCCATCTCGTTCGTGAGATCAAACTTTTGGGTCCAGTTTTTTTAAGGTGGTGTTATCCTTTTGAAAGACACATGGGTGTTTCACGAAACAAGGTGAGGAATCCAGCACAACCCGAGGGGAGTATGATTCAAGGCACTGTGAGCGATGAGATTAGTAACTTTATAGCCGAGTATTTGGCCATGGCAAAGCCTATTGGACTTCCCACCTCTAGACATGAAGGAAGGCTTGAGGGAAAAGGAACAATTGGCTCCAAATCGGTCACACCTCCTCGAGAAAGCCTTCTACAAGCACACTTGTATGTGTTGCATCATATTCCGGAAGTTCATCCTTTTTTGAGTGAGCATTTTGATATATTGCGCGCAAAACATCCTTCTAAAGGGGATAGGGCATTGATGCAGTTGCATAACAAGACGTTTATTAATTGGTTTCATAATCGAGTAATATGCGAAGAACTCAAGGGTGTATCCAAAATTGTTAAGTGGTTAGCTTTTGGTCCTCGTGATGATGTCAACAAATATGAGGGTTACGATGTCAATGGCTTCACATTTTGGACTGAGGGTCAAGACAAGAAGTCATCGTATCTACAGAATAGTGGGGTTTCTATTTTGGCGTCATCTACATTTTACGCGAGTGCGAAGGATCAAGCGCCGGTTGATGCTAAATTGGTATACTACGGGCGGGTACATGAAATATGGGAGCTTGACTACTCTACTTTCAATATTGGTCTTTTCAAATGTAAGTGGGTAGATAATAATCGACGATGCATAAAAAATGACGACCCTTGTGGATTCACTCTTGTAGACTTAGCTCGGTTGCGTGATAGTGAGGAGCCATTCATACTAGCCACACAAGCCAAGCAAGTATTCTACATTGTAGACCCGTCTGATAAAAAATGGTCTATTGTTGTACCGGGAAAAAGAAGCATTCTTGGTATAGGTGATGTTGAGGATGAGGAAGAATATGAAGCTTTTGAAGACTCCCCTCCCTTTATCAATCCAATATCAGTGGATCAAGATGATGTAGATGATGTAGATGTTGGTTATATGCGTGTAGATCACACGGAAGGAATACATTTGAATTAAGTGATTCACAAGGTATGAATTTAAAGCTTTTAAAAGTTTTTTTGGCACTTGGTTTGTTTTGCATGAAACTTTGCACAGATACTTATTTGTTATATATTATTGTGTTGAACGTACGTATTAGAATTGTAAATGATAGTCATATTCTTAATATTACTTAGCTAATATTCTAATATATTTCTATTCATACTCTTTCAGGTACTGATATATAATGCATCTATTCAGAGACGAAATTGTCCCCGAGATTGAGACCTCGGATAATGAGCATCGTAGTTACGACAGTGAAGAGGACCAAATTGTGAGATTCGAGTGTATGGCTGAAGACGCTCCACCTCTAGACAATGATTTTGAGACTGAAGACGCCCCACCAATGGATGCTCCCACTACCAGTCAGAAAAGAAAAGGGCGAGGTTCTACGAAAAACCTCAAAGTCACAGAACCAATGCATTTGGAATACAATGCATTGGGTCAACCCTGCGGAAAATGGCGTAGGCAATATGGAAAACAAGTGGGCCTATGTATCCGCAAGATTTCCATATTGCACGCATGGAACGAGGTTCCAGAGGGTTTGAAAAACTCTCTATGGAATGATACTGTGGTAAGCAACTTTACTATTTTTACTCATTTAGTTTCATTTTAAAATTAATTTAATTGACAGTAACAAATATAAATTTGAACAGATGGGCTGGAAGGAAAAAGAAGCTACGGGGGAGTTCACCCCAAAAGGCAATGTTGACGCATTGCATATGGTCTTAGGGAAAGACCACAGTGGGCGGGTAGTCGGAAAAGGAGGCGTCCGCGTGGGGTTACAGAAGGCATTCGGCAAAGAGTGTGTTGCTACTCAATCCCGAATGGCACTGCGGGAAGAAGCAGCAACCCTCCGAGCGGAGATTACGAAGGACGTTCTCGCGAAGGTGGCCACCGTGTTGCAAAAGATGGGTGCACCCATTGTGGACTTGGCAAACCTGATTGTCGAGGATCAGGGAAGTCAACATGGGGATTCTAATGCTTTGGTCGAGCCAACACCCGAGCCCATTACCCCCGTAGCACCCCAGCTCTTTACTAATACCCCTGAAGGGGAAAACATAAACTTCGTTGCTCAAAATCCGGAGCCAACTCCGGAGCCAGTGCTACAGGTACATAGTTTTTAAATATATAAGCACTTATTAATTTAAATTGCAACGCGTAATTAAAATTTTATTATGATGCTTATTATACTAAACGACACAATTTTCAAGAGGCGACTCCTTGTTCTCTTTTGCTGCCTCAATTAGGTGTTGCTAGTGATGGCGACTTAACTGAGGTTGCATATGGTATGGCACAGCCAAATAAAGAGGGCCAAACAGTGCATTCAATGCCTGTTATAAGTGGCCACATTAGTGTGGCCGTGGAGACTATTGTAAAGGGGTTTGAAGATTTCTCACTCCTAATTCCAATGCCAGCATGGAGCCTTGAGAAACTATCAGACGCCCTAGGTAGTTTCATCACATGGCCATATGCTTGGGTCCAATTCACTAACATGGTAAGAATCATTTGTACCTTATTTATTTTTATTTTTTTAATTGCATGCTCACATTAATTTAATTGTATAAATTGAAATAGCAAAAGAGTCCAAAGGGATCTTGTAGAGAGGTCGGTTCCTCAGCAAAGGTGTCGACTGGGTCAAAGTCGATGCCAAGCACTCCAATCTTAATTAAATATATTATTGGTAAAACCTAATGTTTTTATATTAATAGCTTTTATTTTAATATTATAATATAGGTTTTAAACGACATTCCGAGGGAAACACGCGCTTTGAGAAGTGAAGAGATGCGCGAATTAAAAGACAAGATTGCCGTGTATCTTGCTAATATTTGTCCTTGATAAATTGTAAATAGTATTGATTATTTTTTATAGTTTATTTAATGTATATATATTATATATGTACGTACCTATTATATTATATATATACGAGCGAGAGTCTATTATTACAAAGAGATTAATGTTGATTATTTGTGATTATCATTGGATTAATCACTGTTATTACATTGTAATATTATTGCATTATTATAAGGATTAAACGGAAAAAGAAAAAAAAAAAAAAGAGACTTATTGCTGCGGTTTTAGGCCTGACCGCAGCAAATAATTCCACACTAATTGCTGCGGTTTTTTTTCCTGACCGCAGCAAATAACACCCATTATTTGCTGCGGTTTTAGCCGATGACCGCAGCAAATAATGCCCTCATTTGCTGCGGTTTCGAACCGCAGCATTTAAAGTAGGACATTTGCTGCTATCACTATTGCTGGGGGGCCAAAACCGCAGCAAATAATGGCAAAAAAACGCAGCAAACAAGGTTTTTTCCACTAGTGTAAACACATAATCTTAGTCATCAACCCAGTATTTTGTATAGATTGAGATCAAATGAAAAAGACAGTGAACATACTGTATACGTGCCCCTTCAATGAAAGGACAAAGTAAGCAATGCACACACTCAAATAATCTCCAAAATCCATACAAATAAGTCATCATTATAGAAGGTCCTTTTAATTCTTTTTACTAATTTTAATTGAAAGAAACTAATTTTTACACGAGAAATTTTATTTCAAATGAAAACATGATTTGAGCTTCTTGGGACTGGTAATTTCTACTCATCTAAACTTATTATATTTAATTAAGGTGAATCAAATGGGGCCTAAATTTAGACGTACAAATTTTAACTTAATTATTGTTTGCACAAAGAAGCTATTAGTCTATGTGCTATACACGTGCATGTGAATGTGGAGATATATTTAATTTATTAGAAATGCTATTATGTATTATCATTATAAAATTAGTCTATAATTTAAAGTGATGCAAAAATATTATATTATATACATGAAAAAATATCATATGGTATAATAACATTTAAATAATTAAGTTTTTTTTGAACCAATTTGTATATATATATATATATATATATATATATATATATATATATATATATATATATATATATATATATATATATATATATATATATATATATATATATATATATATATATATATATATATATATATATATATATATATATATATATATATATATATATATATATTTTTATCTAGAATGAGGATATTAAATGAGTTTATTTGACCAAAATTAAACTAATTTACTTCATTGTAAATGATTTTTTTATCAATTAATCCAATCCTTCTTCTAAGGAGTAAATATTATTCTTGGATATACTTTCAACTATTTATAGGCCTTTTATCTTTTTCGTGTAGCTACGTCTACGTACTTTTCTAGAGTCGGGGACTCCTTTGGCCGCGCTCTCCTTTATGAGTATGAGTTGTCACTGTCTTTTCCTTCCCATGCCTTATCCATAGTTTTTTCTATGAGCAGGATATACGGAGTTGAATGATGATGATGATAATACTCTCAACTATTTAGATATTAATTCCGCCAATTTAACTATATATAGTTATGAATTTTTCAAGAAGTGATAATGATTATCTATAGCTATGTTTAGAAGATTGAAAAACATCTGATGATTATAATTAAGATCTTTATCTAAATTAATTTTTTTTTATTTACTAAATAGATAACTTTTATAAATCAATTATATACATCAATCCTAATTCTGGTAATTATATAAATGTTGTAATAATTATATGGATTACTTTTTGTAGTTCAAGTTTTAAATGAATTATTAAAATTAATCGATGACATTTCAAATTTTTTTTTTTTAGATATTGACACCTGGTCATTTTCTCCATATGTAAGTGCTCTTAAGAATAGTGTTTGTCATTTTCTATTATTTTACTAGAATTAAATATTAGAATAGAATGACTTTTTTCATTTACTAATATTTTTATTAGTATTTATGATTTATAATTAAAATGATTCGTATTTATTATTTATAATTATGATGATATAGTATGATATGATTATAAGTTGTGAACATATTATAAGGTACTTAGCTCTATAATCTTCATCTTAAATTAGCTAAAATAAAATTTTTGTGTGAATTAAACTTGTTTTGCTTACTAAACTTAAGTATTACTACTAAAGTAAATTTACTTTTATTGATTTATATTATTTTCTTTTTATTTGAACTACTATTTTCACTAAATTGAACTTATATGTTGGCAAAGCTTAATTTTACCAGATACTATTATTTTAAGGTAAAAATAACAAAGTTTTATTATTACACAAATTCTCAAATGTATTTTTATTAGACTCGTTTAATATATACTTAATGTCTTATAGTAACCCCTTATAAGTTATAATCTTAATAAAATGATCACTTACATGTTTTAAGGTGATAATTTTATAATTTAAAAATGATGGCTTATATAAACTTAAAGTGTCACTTACAATATAATTTTGAAATAATCAATTAGAAAAATAAATAAAATTAAATAGGTTCGTCTTATACTGAGACGGTCTCATACGAAACTTGTTCCTAATATAATTAATATAATTATTTGTAGAAATAGATGGGGAGTAATATACAACAAATCATAAGATCTTTTGTACCTAACATATCATAAGAATAAACAATGCAATCCTATCTTGTAGATGATAAATCGAAATGATTAAAATAATATATATGAAAAGGGTGACATGTATAAATGAAGGTTCCAATAAAGATGGTATAATAAATGGAAACCTAAAAATTTAAACCTTTGACAATAAACACCCGCTTAGAAATATGTTGATTAACTATAGAAAAATTGCCTAAATAATCTCATATAAAACCTTTTACGACTTCTTGGATATGCATGATATGAGTTGCCACCTTCCTTCCTCCTCATATCCAATCATAGTTCCTATAAGCGAAATACATTGGGTATAATGATGACAATGATGGTGGTATTCTAAAATTGGTGAACTCGTATGTTCTTGATAACAATTGAAAGTAGTAGTAATTGAAAAAATCTTCAATCGTACCATATAATGTTGTTACATGTGTGTTTTGTTTGTATATTACATGCTATTGATATTTTTGATGTCCCTTTTGTTCAGAATTTATAATATATAAGATAAGATAAGATAAGATAAGATTGAATAAATTACTCCTAATATGTTACTCTTTACTTTATTTCTCAAATTTGTCACCTTCTCTAATAAACTCTTACTTTATAGTGTATTGCATTTAGAAATATGAAGGGAGGGGCTAAAATATGAAAATATTCGTATGAGCTAAAATATGAAGTTATAGAAGAGGGTAACTAAACACAACTTGATATGATAGACAACCATTATTTCCAAAATCTAATTTGGTTTTATTTGAGGGAAATTTACTTCGCTAGCTATTTATGATTCAACATGACAATAATATGTTTGGGATAATTGGTTCCATATTAATAGATTAATAGTTGATTACATAACAATATCACTTAATTTTAAATTTAATTATTTTTAAAATATCATATCATATCATATCATACAATCATACAACACTATAAAAATATTGGAAAATTCCAAGTGTCATCCTCTAAAGAGACATAACAAATGTAATTATTTTAGTGGATTATAGTTGATTATATAACAATATTATCTAATTTAGAATTTGATTATTTTTAAAATTAGAGCTACATTAGTATCTCATGGAGCATAATTTATTATTGCAATTCTATATAACTTACCTAGAATTTAATAAATAAATTGATTGAAAAAGTGAAGTATTCAGTAAATAATTTAAAAACAAAAATCAGTATTTTATTTATACATTGAAAAACCCATATATGCAATAATTTTAATAACGATTGTATATATTTGCATTGTTCTTTAAAGTTATATTTTTATATATTGTATACTTATAAAAGTCGTGCATTGTCCGAATTTCTATACTAGTTATTAATATTATTGTTGTTATAACATTGACTTCTATTGTGCAACTTTACAAAATTTATTAACAAAAGTTGCTTTTTAAAGTTCATATATTATTGTATTATTATATAAATTTAGATAACAAGTCAAATAATTTCTTATAATCCTGGTAAGCAAAACCCAAATTGAAGATCATTTATAATTTTATAAAAATAAGTAATTAAAGTTCATAAAGTATATTATTATACTATCACATGAAGAGCAAGTTTATTTTAGCTAGCTGTTTGATGATTATTGATCATTTATTTTTATCAATATAAAAAATGACTAGGAAGTTTACTATTACTAATTAATTTACTAGTTTAATCCATAGTCTACAACTAGTATTTATTAGCTACTGACAAATTCCAACTAATAAACATAAATAGAATATCTATATAGTTAATGCTGCCTTGCTGGTTTTCTTTGATTGATTAATTTTCCTTTAAAATTAATTGATGCATGGATAAACTATTTATTATTAATTACATAAATAAAATATACACCCTTCAATTCATTATTAATGTCTCATTTGTTTTTTAGACATTATTCATCTATTATTCTTAATTTTTATTTTATTATTAATTTATAAGTTAAAATATAGTCAAGTGGATTCTTGTATGATTCGTTTCAATGCAATGATTATTTATATAAACTTTTCATAATTTTTAGTTATACACAATTAAAGATATTAAGGATTGAATAAATAAATTAATAGTAAATTAGAGGGAGTACTTGTTATTGGTGAGTTAGATCCACTACTAGATATCTATTAGTAATGGGTATTTTTAGCTAAACTTGTTGTCTTATTCTTTTATGTGATACTTTGAATTGAGCGTTAAAAATAATTGATGGACTAACTATATCAATAAGGTGGTTTTTTTATTGGGAGCTCACTTGCTAAGAACACATTTATTAGAAACGTTTTTCATAAAAACGCGCTAGTAAGGCTAAAGTCCGCCGAAAAAATTTGAATGAACCGTCGGACATGGTAATCATCTGTTCGATGAGGCCGGGTATTACGCTTCATGCAAATAATAAACAAGTGTGAATGATTGATTTTCTAATCGATATAGATCCAAAACTTGTGATTGCATTTTATATGCGAAGTACAAACTACATAAAATATTTTATTGGGGAAGACTTTTTGAATTAGACAAGAGATTTTGTTTTGATATATGACCTTATGGAGTATTTATATTATAGGGGTTTTGCCCTGAAAATATTCATTCAGATATTTATCTATTTAAATTTAGTGATTATATATATATATATATATATATATATATATATATATATATATATATATATATATATATATATATATATATATATATATATATATAATTTAGGGAAATCCCTAAAGGTTATATATTTTATACAAGAAATAATTTTGTGTATATTTTTAATGTAATTTAATATTATTCTTATTTTAGAAACATAATTACACGCTAAAATTTTATCTTTAGAGATCTCTTGAAAAATTAAAATAATTATCTAAAATGTTAACAATTTGTTTGGCAATCGGTACTAAATGTTAGAAATGATAATAGAAAGTTTGTGTAATTTTGGTAGGAATATCTATTGACAAATTTAATGGTCATACTTATTCTCTTTCAACAATTTTATTTTTTTCACAAAGTTCATTTCAATGCATTATCATTTGAAAATGTCCTCTTATGTGGTAATGGAAAATTGAGGAAAAAAACATTTTCATTATCAAACTTTAATAACCATGACATGTTACATATAATAAAAATTTACACTATAAATAATTCTTATTACCATAAATAATTACCAATAACCAAATACACCGTAATTGTTCTAAATTTTCATATTAATAGTAGGTGAGAATGATTTTTACTTTGTATTCTTGTGGGCATGATATGAAGATAATATCCGACAATATTTTGTATGACTGTATGATTAGTTATTTTATTAGTTTTACATTTAAAGGCCAAGCTTGAGTAGTTATATATGAGCTTGAGGGCTCAGCTTCAATCAGTCATTTTTATTGCAGGAACTTTTTTTCTGAGGATTTTCTAAGAATCTTTCTGAGTCGAGAGACTCTTTAACAGCATTTTTCTTTATGTGTATAGGTTGCTGCCTCCTTTTCTTCTCTAAATCACTCTTATTATAGTTTCTTATCAGGAGTATACACTGGTATAATGATTATGATGACCTGTACAGTGGCAAAACGTGACAAAAAATTTTGGAGGGGCTAAGATTTACAACGTACAACAAGTTGTTTCAACTATCTTTTTATATCTAAATATATAATAACAAATCCTAACAAGTTAAACTATTTTTCCAAACATGCCATTAAATTGTTCTTGAATGTCACATAAAAGTGAATAATTCTATGTTAAAAAAATTAAGGCTTTATATAAATACTACCTTATTTCCTAGCTATTTACTTGCATTTTTTTGACATTATTAGTCATTCAAGCATATTTTATATGTTACGGATAATAAGTAAGACAAAATATATATTTTTTATTATTTTTTGTTGTACACAACTCAAGATAAAAGTGATTGAATAATGCATTATATTGATGTGTAA
>NC_080049.1:9697551-9705051 GCF_026212465.1 Amaranthus tricolor | reverse complement strand
GGTGTTCAAAACATACTTTATAATCTCATTTACATATACATATATTAAATATGTGTTAATTTTATTCATATAATTTATTTTTGTTCATTTAATACCAAATAGGTAGTATTTACTTATACTTAAAAAAAACGTCATTTTCTCTTTATAGAGTATATAGAGAGCAATACAAGTCTACAAAATTTCAAGTATGGGCCCTCAATTCGCTTTATTTAATAAAAGTAACTTTCCCCAACTCACAAATGAATTAGGCTATGTCAAGTTGTGTCCAACTGTTTAATTATGTAATTAAAAATTATTCTATAAAACTTTTATTCCTACACCATATAAATGTAATTAAAGGAATTAAAACTAGACATGTAGATTCCATATTTATCTAATTTTATAATGGTTCAACTCATCTTTGATTCAATTTCTAAATGGATTTACGGTTATCTTGAAAATCAATTTGGATGCGAGACTTCATTTAAATCAATTCGAAAAAACTAATCCGAAATCAACACAATAAACTTAATAAATACCTCAAGTTGCAATTTGACAAATAATTTAGTGAACGTAACAGGTGATTAAACTAAAATTTTATGTTTTAGAATAATATAAATTATTTACAATAAAAACTAGAATTCTACATTATATCTAAATATACTTTCTCTGATTTTTTCGATGATATACTAATTAATGAATATTTGAGAAAATATGTGATTCAAATTAGTAATTGGAAAAAAGTAAATAGAATATAGAAATTGATGTACTCGATTATAAAAGAGATTATTTGCTTTTTATTTACTGCAAACTTATATAGTCAAGGCCATACAAATCGAGATGACTTCAAGGGAGGTCAACTTTTGAGTTGACTCACTTAATTTTGGTGTGGTAAGTGTTTACCAAAATAATAAAGATATTCAAAATCATATGAATAGAAGTTGTATTGGATGAAGTTAAAAGGTGTTAAGAAAGGTGGATTCGGTAAGTTATCTGATCTTACATATATAGACTTTAACTCGATATTAAAAATTGATTTACAATAACGTAAAAACCAATGTAGGAGTAAGATTTGATTTTGATATGTTCGAAAACTACTCAAATCGACTCGATGACCCAAATATAATTATACTGTAGGATATTTCAGTTTCTAAAAGTTTAAAATTCTTATGGTTTTTAATAATTTTGTGATGAAAAAAACTCTTAATAGAAATTTCTTAACAATTTAATATTCTTATCAAATTGATGTGTATAGGGGGAACATTATTATTTTAATTGCATCTAAACTTATGGAATTTTGTCCAAAATTCTTTCCTTGTTCTATACACACTTAAAAGCAGAAATTAATACTTTCTTCGCTTCAATATACTATTTTTATATGTTATTTTGACACTATTATTAATACTTTTTAATTTTTATTATATTATACTTTATATGTTTGATTTGTGTCCATTTAAATTTAATTTATATTAATTATTTTAAACTATTTAATTTTGTACAACTACAAACACAAAAAAATTAAACTAATGCATTGAATTAAATGTAACACATGTACTAAAAGACAAAGAATAAGAAAAGTACATTTTTATAGAAGTAAAACATAGTTGCCTAGCATCTTTTTCGTGCATTTCACAATTATAGTCCCTATTACATATCAATATATGGGCTTAAAAAATGTGGATGTAGCACAAACTTATCTTAAATTTGATTATATTTTTTATGCATTTCACAATCATATAAATTGAATGTAACACATAAACTATCACATTGGTTTTTGGCTATAAAAAAAAAAAAAAAAACAAAGTCAACCAAATGTCTTAAATGAATGATTATAGTCTTATAATGTGTCATATTCTCTATGAAAGACGTACAATCTAAACAAGCTTGTATGAGGATTACTTCTAATCCTACATTAAGTACTAGAGTATATCCTTCATGTTATAGTCCTTGTTGCCATGGGAGCAACTACAATATATATAAAATCAAGGACAAACCCAAGATATTAGTGTACGATGGGACTGATTAACGTACACCCATATCTAAAAACGTGTGGAATAAACTCCGTTGTTATTGAGTTTTTTTGTTGGATGTTACATAATTTAGTATCAATAGAATCATTGCATTAATTTGTGTGACCTTGTGCAGCAACTGGTCTTAATGGGAGTATTGCAACTGCACAAGAGCATTTATCAATTGGTGTGGGATTACTAGCTGGTTCTGCAGTCATGACATTGACTCTAATATGGGGTACTTGTGTTCTAATCGGAAAGTGTGATCTTGATTGTTATCGCGCTCGTGATGAAACTGACACTAAAGGATTTAATTTAGTAGGTATGTAACGAGTAGATCTATGACCGGTCAATGATGTTAACTGACAGCATATATTCAAATTATGTTTTAATTATTTTTTGTTTGTTTTATTGGTTTATTCATCAGATTCTGGTGTTGCTACTGACATATGGACCAGTTATGCTGCTAGGATTATGACTCTTTCTATCATACCTCTTTTTATTGTTCAATTGCAAAAGCATCTCCATTCAAGCTCAGGGAGAAATTTGGCTGTTTTGATTGCCCTCATTATGTCTATTCTTATGCTCATAAGCTATTGTCTTTATCAGGTAATTATAATTCAAAAAGTCAATTTGTCATACTCCACAAAATATATATTAGTTTTTCGAGGATTATTATTTTGAAAAAAAAATACATCCTTTAACCAATAAATGAAATATACATTATGGCATAACATATCACAGGGATTCATCAAATAGAAATTTTGTTAGAGTATATAATATATCCTTGAGTCTCATTTATCAGTTTAAACTTTTGGTTGAATTGATTCTTGATATGGTATCAGAAATCAATGTGGCAAGATGTTACGTATTCGAATCTCAACAACCCCTCATTTAAAGTGGAATATTCAGCGCTTATGCGCATTCACACTTCTAGCTCAACGGACTCTCTATGAAAGGCATGTTAGAGTATATAATATATCATGGGGCCTCAACCATCAACTTAAACTTTTTGGTTGAATTAGTCCTTGACAAATTTATGTTGATAGTTGTAATCCTAGTTAATGTTAAATAGTAATACATGAGATCATTTTGGATTAGAAATGCGGATACAACATATCTTTCTCAAATTTGAAATTAAACATTCCACTTGTAATCTTAGTTAATGTTGAATAAGTAATACATGAGATCATTTTGATTTAGAAATGCGAATACAACATATCTTTCTCAAACTTGAAATTAAACATTCCACTTGTAAGCGAAGGATGAAATAGATTCAAAATTTTAGCTCTGATACCATGTCAAAGATTTAATTCAACAAAAACTTATTCTTATAGTTAAAGTGCAAAATATGTTATATATAGTATAATTTATTTTGATAGAAACTTTTTCTCTCTTATGGTGCGTTTATGATGGAAGAAATAAAGGAAAAGGAAATAAAGGAATTTAGAAAAATGCAAAATCTCTTGTTTAGATGACAAAAGGAAGATTATGGATTTGAAAGAAGGGATTTTGAGGGATTAGGTGAATGATTTTTGTTAAGGTCTTAATCTCTTTATAGTTAGAATGATTTAGAGGAAAAACTCTCATCTTTCTTTATTTCTCCTTTTCTTCCCTCCTAAACAAAAAAAATTACTTTTCTTTCTTTCTTTTCTCTCAAAAATTATTATCCAAACATTGTATTAATTAGTACGTCTAATTGAAGTGCATGCATGCGACAGATTTTCCAACCATGGGTTCAAGCGAGAAGACTAGATTATGTGAAACATAAGCGGGTCATGACAGGATTTCTTAAACATTTGAAACAACATGCTCTTGGACGACTTTGCAATCATGACGGTAGCCCTAACATGGATGTTCTAGCAAAGTTAGTTTCCAATACAAATATTTTATCTTTTATTCATAATTTTTTTTAACAAGTTTAGTTCTTACTTCTAGTTCATTAAAATATGTATAGGGATAGATCGCTCTTAATTTATTTATTGGATGGTTTTTACATAATTTTAAATTGATTTTGAATTCAAGTCAAGTCGTATTCGATTACAACGGTAAACATTGGATTGTCGAGTCTGTTACAAATACCTTTACATCAGAACATAGGCGGATGCACTATGTGACAATGGGTAGCATAGGCTAACCATGTTTTTTTAAAAAAAAATTTATTATCTGTGAATGGGCTATGATAATTGTGAAGAACAAACAAGAACAAAAATGCACAAAAAACCCAAAAACAGAGCACACACAACAATAGAGACAAACACAAGACTTATGAGGTATTTAAGGATACCTCCTCTTCAAACAAGGACTACTTTCATTAATATACTCAACAATACATTAATGACAACCCACACAAGCTTTAAGAACAACCTCTCAAAGCAAAAACCTCATCTTTAATGGTGGTCTCTCACAAACTCACTAATACAATGAAGAACTCTCTTTGAATGAACCCTAGTTGCTTCTAATGCATTAGCCTTGCTCTCCTTACTCCTAATTATGCTCTAAGACTTCTTAAATAGCCATATAACATTTTAGAAAACCCTAGGACAAATGGCTAAAAAGCCCACAAACTTTCCCGCACAAAATAGAAAACTGACGAATTTTGGGTCTGATGGTTGCTTGGGTCGAGCAACATTGCTCACCTGGTCGAGCGGTAGTTCAGTGCTCACTGGATTGTTGCTTCTTCTTGGCTGGACCGAGCCATTCTTGCTCAACCAGTCGAGCGGCCTGCAGAGCCCTTTGATCTTCACGCCTTCCCATCATTAAGACACTCTAAATAATCTTCATCTTTCACTTATTGAGTGACCAAAACATATGCTTCAATAACCCATGACACTCACATCTTTTCTTTCAAAAGTGCAAAATAAAACATGGACAACCAAGTGATCAAAAGCATCACCAAACTCATGGGAATTGGTTCTTGACTCAACATTGTCCTTTATTTTTGTTACCTTGTATTTTCTTCGTTCCATTATACTTGCTACATTTGACTTGTTACGCAATCTAATATGTTATTTTATTCATTTATATATTAGAAATTGCATATCTAAAAATTATAAAAAGTCAATTTTATGAAAGTATGCGATTAAACGATTCAAACAAGATCTCAATTGATATATAAAATAAGCTTGAGCGATGGATAGTGTCAATAACCATAATATAGCAAATATTTCAGAACAGATGAAGTATTTCAGTATGTCAAACTTTGATCACTTGTAACTTGTAACTTTGTAGATACAATGTGGATGACATTTATCGTTCTTTTTTATTTATAATGGCAGTGACATGAGATTAGTATTGTGATATTTCGCTTATACAAGCCAATTTAGAGTTTTGAAAATTAAAATGTTTGGGTTGTTCATTTTACAAATAAACCTCGAATTTTTTAGTTCTAGATCCGCCATTGCATCAAAGTATGTCGGTTTTATTTATTGTTTGACGTGTGACAGGGTTTACGAAGCAATTGATCAGGATGGTGATGGTGCTCTTTCAGAAGGGGAGCTAAAAGCATTTGTAATAGGGATGCATTTAGAAGGGATGAGTGTGGGGACAGATGATATAGTTCATAAAGTACTTCAAGAGTTTGATACAGAACGACGTGATGGAAAAATAGATTTTGATGAGTTCAAAAATGGAATTTCAAAGCTACTTTCTGGTTTTGTCAAACGTGACCGTGCTCCGCATGAATCTACTGACAATATTAAATACATAGATGCAGTTGATGAGGTGATTTCTTCATTGGATTTTTTGTTTTTACCATCTTAGATCCTATCCTACCGTATCCGTATCAGAAAATCAATTCAATTAAAAGTTAAAGTGAATGTTTAAAACGTTATTAATTTTACTACTATGATAAATTTAATTTAAATTAAAATATTTAAAACTTAATAATATGATGTTTAGGAAAAGTAATTTGTATTGATGCTAACTAATGTCACATAATTCGCTAATCGTCTCGTGAATTACGAATTAAAAAGAGCGATTTATGATGAATATTGATCAAGTCGCGAATCTAAAAGACGAACTAACCAGCGAATTATATTTCACTGATATGCTAACATCTAAATAATTCTATAGTACTAGTGAATCCCATAATTGAAGTCATATACAAGAATGAAATCAGAATAATTTAAACAAGTTTCCTAAAGCTACATGATTGAGAAATATTGATAGGCACTAAATCCTAACTTTACTAAATGATAATGATTACAAAATAATAATAATAAGATTGACATTTTTGATGATACTAAATCTTTTTTATCAATTGATGTCAAAAACTAATTTACTTGTAGCTATTTTTATTTAAATATTTTTTTAATCATACTTTAATTAATAAGAAAATCAAATTACTTTGATTTCATTTTAATATAATAAACATTTGAAATTACATGATTATGGTAGTTGACGTTTAAAGCTAACTATTATAGAATAATCCATGTCATTTACTCTATTGCAACTCCTTATAAGCTTACACAAGAGTCATCAGTTAGACTAAAAGTGTGGATACTATTCATTCTCTTTTCAAACTTGACATTAAATATTACATTTGAAGTGACAGGTGAATGAGATTTGAATTTATAACTTTTTATTAAGTAGATTTTAAATGTCATGTTAAATAATAATGAATTCAACCAAAAATTTAAAATCATTTGTAAAATATGTTATATAATGTTAACCTAAAGGAAATAATTCATATTAAATTGCAGGAAGCAGAAAAGGAGCATTTCTTATTGGGTGATTTTTGGGAAGAAGGAGAAAAAATAGAGAACACAAAACTAACAACAATAAAAGCAATATTACTTCTGGTAGCAGGTGCAATAATAACAGCAGCCATTGCACATCCATTAATAGATGTTGTAGAAAATTTCTCAGATGCAACAACCATTCCATCCTTCTTCATCTCCTTCCTTGTGTTGCCTCTTATTATTAACTCTGGTGGAGCTTTTCAGGTCATTTATTTTGCTTCCAAAAAGAAGAGAAGATCTGCTTCTCTTGCTTTCTGCGAGGTTTGTTTCCAATCTTTATTTTTAACATAAACTTATTAAAAAATAAATACAAAAATATCTAATATTACCTCGGTTCCTTTTGTTTGTCCACTTTATTTTTTACGTATTTCAATGTAAATTTTGAGACTCAATCTCATAATATGCATAATAAAAATTTGTAAAAATTTTATAAGTATTAAAATTCTTTGGATCAAGACGAATCTAAAAAGATCTCACATGAATATATTTTATCTTGAACATATACTTTAAAAATCAAATTTAAATTTTTTTCATAAAGTGAAAAAAAAAACTTAAAATGGACAAGCAAAAAGAAATAAGAAATAGTAGTTTAAATTTGCTATATAAATACTTTTAAAAAGCTATCACTTTCGTTTGGAAATTTTAAAGAAAAATAGGATTTCTTAATAATTTTGCTTACCCAAAATCATCTTAAGGGGTAATAGGATTCTAACCCTAGGTCATTATTTGAATAAATACTCTGGCCCTTGAATATTGAGTCGTATAAAAGG
>NC_080049.1:9655051-9692551 GCF_026212465.1 Amaranthus tricolor | reverse complement strand
CGACCTGATGCGGATAAAACCAAAAAAAAGTACTAACACTAGTGTTTCTCTAAAACTAATAGCTACCGTATGTGTGTGTGAGTGTGTGTGTGGGTGTGTTTGTGTCTGTGTGAGTTTGTGTGTGTGTGTTGAAACATGTTGAAGGGATTGATTACAAAAATACATTTGATCTAGTGGCCAAAATGACTATGGTCCGTGCTTTCCTTATCATAGTAGCTGTAAAAAAATTAGAAGTTACACCAAATGGAATTGCATAATGCTCAACCTGGTAAGGCACTAGTGGAAAAAAACATATCTGCTGCTAATCAAATGTTGCGGTTTTTGTTTAACGCAGCTTAAAATAGCATAAAAAAATTCGCAAAAAAAAAAACGTTAGTTTAAATGCTGCGGTTTTGTTATAGCCTGCAGCACATAACCTAAAAAATAAATTCAAACTTGAGTATATGCTACGGTTTATGGCAGCCCGCAGCAAATAGTGATTCTAAAAATTTAAAAACCTGCGTTTCAACGTTCATTTGCTCAAAACCCTCATATAATTGTTGTATTCTCCTAAAACCCACAACGACTGTCTTGTTCTTCAAGTTCTTCAAAAATTTCTTCAAAAACCGACGAAAATCTCTTTAAAAATCTCTTCAAGTTCTTCAAAAACCCATGATTGCTACTGTGTTCTTCTCTTCAATTTCGTTCATCATCTTCCGAACCCCACGAATGCTACTGTGTTCTTCAATAACCACCCATTGCACGAATTTCCTTCTCCATCTTTGATTAAGTTCTTCAACCCACCATTGTTGCTTTTCCTTCAAAAACCCACGAAATTAGGGCTAAGTCTTGTTCTTCAAGGTATAAATTTTTCAATCTTTGTTTAAGTTCTTCAAGAATAGTTTCATTGTGTTTTAAGGATTTAGTCTTTTTTTATACTAATTTTGATTTTTTTTTCACTGTAGGTTATATAATCCTATTTTAGAAACAAAATTATCATATCTAATTACCAAGGTATGTATTTTATATTTGAATGTCAATAATTTACTTATGTATGTCGTACTTGAATATTTGAATGTGAATAATTTTAATTAATTAGGATTTTTGCGGTAGATTGAATATAAATAATTTACTTATGTATACATGTAGTTGTATATTTGAATGTGAATAATTTACTTATGTATGTAGTTGTATATTATTAGTTTCTTATTATTTTGATTTATGTGTATTTGATTAAAGAAAATGGTTTTTTTTTTGTTATATATGTTTTGTAATTAAAATATACATAATTGGATTACTTTAAATAATATAAAGGTTATATAGGGTTAAATAGGGTTAATTTGGGTTAATTAGGGTTAATTATATATGTAAAAAGTTGTGTATTAATTTTGTTTTGAATTGATTAATCAACACTTAGGATGACAAAAGATCATTCTTCGATGTTTGGAAGCATTGAATCGTTAGAATTTATTGATGGCGTATTAAAATTTTGTAGTATTACGGTTGAACATCAAGTTGGGACGGGGGGAGTTGGTTTTTATTGTCCATGTGTCACTTGTGGCAATGTATCAAAGGTATATAGTGTTCGTATCCTTAGGGAGCACATACTTCGACGTGGGTTTAGGCCTCAATATCATGTTTAGGTTTGGCATGGTGAGGAGGGAGTTTACAAAGAGAAAAGTGTTGTTGAGGATGTTAATAATGTGGCCAATGTCAATGAGGATGTAGCAGATCATGTTGATGGATATGAAACAGATGAAGAAAATGTCGATGAGGATGTGGATCGTGTTGATGAGATGATGGAGGGAGTCGAGGATGAGTTAGGAAAACGTATATCAAACTTGGTTTGTTTTGCACGAAACTTGGGACACAACACTATTTGGTATATATTATCGTGTTGAATTGGATAGAATTGAAAATTATAATCATATGCTAGAAATTATGTGCTAAGTTGCGATTTTAAGGGTTTTTAAGCTTTTTTGGCACTTTCGCGCATAAAGTAGCTCAAACATGGTTTGTTTTGCACGAAACTTGGCACACAACACTATTTGGTATATACTGTTGTGTTGAAGTTGTTAGAATTGAAAATCATAGTCATATGCTAGAAATTACGTGCTAAGTTGCAATTTTTAGGGTTTTTATGTTTTTTTGGCACTTTCGCGCATAAAGTAGCTCAAACTTGGTTTGTTTATTATGAAACTTTGTTCACAACACTATTTGGTATATATTATTGTGTTGAAGTGGTTAGAATTGAAATCCATAGTCATATGCTAGAAATTACATGCTAAATTACGATTTTAAGGGTTTTTAAGCTTTTTTGGCACTAACATCTATTTTCTCTTAGTGTTTTCGACAAGATTATAATACCGTTGATTGCGGTTACTACACTCTCAATTACATGGACGATATCTTACAATCCGTGAAGGGGGTTGGAGTCGAAAACATTGATGCCATAAGTATTTGTATATGTATATTATTATTTATACAATCAAGAGTGTATATATATATATATATATATATATATATATATATATATATATATATATATATATATATATATATATATATATATATATATATATATATATATATATATATATTAATTGGTGATTATTGGTGATTATCATTGGATTATTACATTGTACATTAATCATTGAATTATTTATTAATATTAAACAAAAAATAAAAATAAAAATATGCTATATGCTGCTGTTCCCCCCAAAACCGCAGCATATAGTGTATTTTTGGTTTAACAAAAAAAGACTATATGCTGCGGTTTTGGGAGAACCACAACATGTAGTCTTACACTATGTGTTGCGGTTCCTATAAAACCGCAGCATATAGTTCGCTTTAGTGCTGCGGTTTTAAACCGCAGCATTTAAAATAGGTTATCTGCTGCTATCACTAATGCTTGGGATCTAAACCGCAGCATATTATAGCCAAAAAACCGAAGCAAATGAGGGCTTTTCCACTAGTGAGGGTTTGGACAATCTTAATTTATCTTATTATTCTCTTTTCACTTATCAAAAAAAGGCGTTGTTCAACTTATTATTCTTATTTATGTGGATGATTTGATTAATCTATGATTGACTTCGCTGCTTTTATCACTTTCAATCAATATTTTTGCTCATGTTCCCGTATGAAGCATCTCGGTGTGCTTGAATATTTTTTAGGTATTAAAGTTGCTAGAAATTCAAAGGTTATTTGTGCCAACAAAAATATGGTCTTGATATAATTGTTGAAACACGTTATCTTGGCTCAAAACACGTTCATTTTCCTGTGAAACAAAATCACAAGATTGTCAACACTTTTAGTCCTCTTCTTCATAATGCGAGCAATATCGCATGTTAGTTGCTCGACTCATTTATTTGTCTTTTACAAGACTTAATTTGGATTACTTTGTGGGCATACTTTCTCAATTCCTTGGTGCTCCACCTCGTGAGCATTGGTATTCTGCTACTCATGTGGTTCGACATCCGAAAGTGTGTCCTACTTAAGCATATATTTTCTTGCGAATTGTTATCTATCTTTGAAAGGGGGCGCGACTTGGATTGGGCTAGTCGTCTTGTTACTCGTCGCTCGTTATCAGGTTAGATAGTTTTCGTAGATCATTTTCCCATTTCATTGAAAACCAAGAAGCAAATTACAGTTTCTAGATCGTTGTTTGAAGCTGAGTATAGGTTAGGTATGGTCATGGGTCAGGTCTAGGTCGAGTCCAACTAGACCCAAAGCAATAATTCCCATGCCCAAACCCGGACCCTTATGCTATGAAATTTTGTTTACCCAGAACAAGACTTGCCAAGTTTGACAGTTTTAGGGTGCTAAACTGGTCTTAATTTAATTATTCAAACTTAAACTTTTTTACAATTTAAAGGTTTTATTAGTACTAAAATGGATTTATTGGTTTTATTTAAGTTTAAATTAAGTCCAATTACATATAAAAGTATATTTAAAACGAATTTAAAAAGAAAGATTCTCATTAATAATATAACATAAAACCTAAGTATTGGGTCATTCGCTCTAATGAGCCTAAGTGACTTGCAACCTACTATGCGAGTTACACCACCATACCCCAACCCAAACCCACTCCCACCTCACCCCAAGTCTCTCCAATGTTCTTCTCCATCGCCAAACAAGCCCTTTTTCCCACCCTTCTTTTACCATCTAAACCCCATATACATGTCTTATATAACGACCACCCCACTCCTACGTTCTTTTGGTTCAGAGTTGGGTTCTAAGTTAAGTCGAGCTGGTAGTTTTGATGATGTTCTATATGGAGGTTGGCTGGTGGTTGCGTAAGGGAGTGAAAGTATAGTTGTAAGGGCAGAGGTTCACAAAGGTTGCACGGTGGTGGTTTGTGAAAACTGCTAGTGTGATGGTTGCGAATGGGGAAAAATAAATGGGGGTCATGGGTGAGTGGGTGGTGCTTGAATAGGTATTAGGGCAGTGGGTGATGGGAGTAGTTGGTGGATTTGTCTATGGTGGAGTGCAGATGTGTGGGTAACTTGGTAAGTATTCTATAAGTAAGGAAATCCCATATTGGTTTATTTAAAAATTCTAAGTGAGTTTATATTCAACAAATCGTTAATAAGTTGTATCATTAATGACAATTTCTCAATTCAAAATTCATTTTGGGTCATGTAATAGGTCGTATCTAGAGCTTACATGGTTCTAGAAAGAGCATCTGGGTGGAGTCTGTGTTGGAAGACCCTAGACCCAAAACCAGGCCAATACCAATTTATCTTTTAAACCTGAAATGAAACTCAGATCTGATGGGTCTCAAAAAATTGAAACCAGGCCTAATAAATAGGGGCGGGTTCGGTACAAGTCCAATAAAGATTTAGACCAGTGACCATCCTTAGTATTGGTCTATGGCATCAGTGATTTGCGCGCTTAACTGCCACAAGGGTTTACTTTGTAGTTTGGGGTTGTATTGTCCGAAAAGATGTTTGTATTGTGGTAGTCAATTTGCTGTTTATATTGCTCAAAATCCAGTTTATCATGAGCATACAAAATACATAGAATTTGATTGTCATTATGTTCGTGATTCTAATCAAGAAAATGGTACTAGTAATCCTTCTCATGTTTCCTCAAATGCACAACTTGCTGATATTCTCATTAAGGCTTTGAGGCAAGCTCAATTCTCTAAATGCTTTTGTATTGGTAACTTACATATAAGAAATAACAGCCCCAAGGGTTTTAGTTTCCGTACAATATATTGTTCAATACAATAGAATTCATGCATTGTACGAATTTTTATATTAATATGTTCATACTAATGCAGATCAATCATAGTTAGTTGATCCAACAATTACAACATATATATATAATAGAAATATAATGTTTCTTTTAAGACATTATTGAATGAAGATTAGAAAATTAGTTAGGATCCGAGTTGTTTTAGGAGTACAATAGAGTTCCAATAAAAAATATTTGAAGCTTTTTTTGCTTAATAAAAAAAAGGAAAGTGCCTTTATACAGTTGCATATGAATAATTTTTCAAAAATTAAAAAAAAAAAACATAATAATGAAACTAGAACATTATTACAAACATGAATTAACCTAAAATGAAAAAAAAGTCACCACAATGAGACATTGAACTCAACCCCAGTATATCTGACATCCCAATACTCCCTCTCCCTTTTCCTCTCTCCCAAAAATTCACTTCAATTAAATACTTTTCCTAAAAAACTCAATCTGTTTTACTAAAGAATTACAACAAATAATACCCCAAGTTTTAATAAAAAACCACAAAAAAAAATTCTAAAACAATGTTCTAAACCCATACATGAGGGACACGTGTTAGTGTTCCATCCTCCAATCTTTCGACTTGATTTAGTCCCCCATTTCCTCAAAGAAATTTAATTAAAAAAATCATTTTTTAAAAAAAAAGAAAAACAACCCAATAAATTAAAAAAAAAAAAGAAAAAAGGTTGAAGAAGGGAACATGTCATGTGAATGAACAGATAAGCTAATCCCACCACCACCAATCCACCAATCACCAATCCACCATCTCCTCCTATGAAAGTAATTAATATAAACTTAGTTGAAGAATTAATTAAATATTATAGTAATTAATTAAGTCATAATCTGCTCTTTCTCCGTACAATTCATATTATGATCTGTAGCTGCTTGTATTGCATGTCCATTGTTGTTGTTGTTGTCTGCGTTGTTCATCTTCTTCACACTTTGTTGTTGTTGTTGATATATTTGCCTCAGCCTTTCTATTTCCTTCTTCAATGCTTCTTGATGTGCTGGACCCACATTATAATATTTAATATAATAATTAGACTTTAATTATGCAATTAATCTAATTAAAACTAGCTATACTCCTCCCGTCGCACTTAATTAGCCGCATTTTAAAATTGGAATGGGAAGCTTTTTACCTAACAAATGTAGATAACTGAGTAGGACCGAGAATTAGAATAATAATTTAATTACTAACACATAATTTATTTTTAATGGTATATATTTACTGACATTTAATATAAATATCACTATTTTAAATTTCTAATGGCATATATAGTGAATTTTGTGACATTTAATAGATCATTTAGCAGCATAATAAAAAATCATACTAAAATTTTTCAACACTAAGATATATAGAAATTTCTCATAAATACTAACAATTACAAATGTCACTAAAGCTCAAATAAAGTATCACTAAATCATATTATACTAGATTTTAAAATAAAATCAACAATTACTATACTAAAATTATAAATCCGCGAAATGTCACTAAATTTTATATTCTGAAAAATCGAATTTGTTATAGTGAATTAACACTATATTTTTATTTGTACTTAATTAACGGCACTCTAAATTTTAAAATAATAATGTTGCTAACTGAGTGCATAAGAATCTACTCAAAGTGGAGCACATTACGTAGTTATCCAAAAAAATACTCCATCATGCATTTATAGCTATTTAATCACCATCATTAATAACATCCACGGATCCACCGCTTTTAATTAGTTTGTGTTTTGGTGTTGAGTGCATAGAACTACATTGCATAGAAACAAGGAAACATGAAATTTGTAGGTCAAAATCTTTTAAATGTATTACAATTGTCATATATATATATATATATAAAATCAAATAAGCTTTATTTTAAAATGAGAAGGGTGAGAAGGATTTTTGTTTGATTTTGTTTGGTTACTATATATACAAAAAATAATACTATATTATAAATTAAAAACATTTTAGAAATTATTTTATAGTTACCTTTCTATGTAATATAGTTACTTTTACAATTATGAGTTTTTGGTTCAATCGTGACCATAGATTTTTTTTATTTTAGTGAAATCAAGGGTGTAAAGTCTTTCTTATCCTTCTTATTTTCAACTTCTTCTCAATGGATCCATCCCATATATATATATATATATATATATATATATATATATATATATATATATATATATATATATATATATATATATATATATATATATATATATATATATTAAAAATTGGTGGAAAATATTAATGTATTGATTATAGGAACTTTGGAAATCTTGTAAAACAATAATAAAAAAGTGTAATTTTACAAACAATCAAGAGGCCATATTTTATAACCTTGAAAAACTTTGTCATTATAAACCAAATGTGAAATATAAAGTAGAAAATTTATTATAGAAACAAAAACTAGTGGAGAATTTTGTCTAAACAAATACTGGTGGAGGATACTTCAATCAATTTAAAGATTTTTAGATCTAGATTGTGTATCAAATGACATAAGTACTACCACATGCATCCAGCCATATTAACTACATTTGTTCTTAAAAAATATAACTTATAAGAAACTACATAAGAAAGTATAAAAAAATAAAAATTAAATTTTTTTATTGAACCAAATTTTAAGATTGATGGTTATATATGAAAGTTTTAGAACTTTCTTAATAGTTTCGTTGTTGCTATATTTTTATATTTACGTTAGCATTTAATTTGTTGAAAAAAGTATAACTAAAATAATACGAAGCATCAAAATCTTAGTGTAATTGGTTACAAGGGTACATGGTCTTTATTTTATACACCAATTAAGGCAAATAAGATCATAAGTCTATTGCCAAAATAGGCCCTCCCCACATGATAATAAATTATCCAATCCTCAATAATGGTATGTCTATTGTCCCAACTGTTCATTCCGTATTACTTAATTTTTTGGGCAACGTTAAGGTTCTAACGAATCATCGATGCTCATGTTTTAAAATCTTTAATTTGATTACAAAAGAATGGAATAAAATAACTTTAATTTCTAGGTTATACCAAAATATTTTGGTAGTTATTTCCATTGATTTACAGCATGTAGCACATTTTCTAGGTCATGTCGTGATCTAGTACAATAAGTCAATAATTAACAAACATGCATGTGCAGGTAGACAATTACAAGTTGATGAAATGAAGTGCTACAAATTAAGTTACTTATAGTCTTAATCATATGTGTTCATTCGCCACATTGGGTTACTTTCGGATCAATTATTTCAGCTTGGTTCAAAATCAAATCATATTTTTTCAAATTGATTTTTACATACTTTCAACATCACTTTCAAGTCGGGTTCAGTTTTATATCGGCTATCAGGTCATCGAGTCTGTTTTGAATTAATATCAAACAAATTAAAATATATCGTTAATCTTGAATTTAAAGTGTTTTACTTATTAATCATCCGACTATACCATTTATATAATATATTTAATTTAAAGGTATGCAAGAAAGAGGACATGAAAGAATTATCTTTTTGAGAATCAAACCTTATCATACGGAAAGAAATACCTTCAAAATAAAATGTAACTTATCATTCTCTATGCTATTTATCATTTATTAAATAATAATTCAATGATTGTAGAAGTTATCAAGTTGAATTTTGTAGAAGATTATTATAATCATTAGTTTAAAAACAAGTTTTTAACAAAATAAAGAAATTAAAGAAGAACAAACTTACCGTCCTTAAAAATCTTATCTTGAGCCAAAGCAGCAATCCTTTGCTTAAGAGCACTGTTGTCCACGTTAAGAATCAATCTTTGGTGGTCCAAAAACGCAACCCTCGGAGACAAGGCAGATACCTCCGTCTTCATTTTTTTATTTATTGTTGATAGCAAAACAATAAAATAAATATTAATTATTACATCAAATTTATCAAAACCAGTCTAATTAAACATCATTTCATTTATCTACTGAGTTAATTACTCGTTATTAATAGATATTAGTAGCATAATTCAACTTACTAACAAAAAATAATTTTATTTATCTATCAATAGTTAAACATCAGATTAACTATATTTTTCCTGCGTCTAATTATATAATATTAATCATACTAATTACTTCCTCCATTTGTTTTTTTCTCTCATTTACTTTTATAATCTATATATTTCCTAAAATTCTTAATTAATTTTTTTTATTTAATATAAAATATTCGAGTTAAATAGAAAGAAAATTAGATAGTAAGTGGAGTACATTATTGGTTCATGCACGTAATATAAACGAGAAAATACCTGTAATGTAGTCACACTCCTCTCTAGCTCCGATATGTATTGCAATTTCCTCACCCTTGACCTTTGCGCTGATTGCCGGTTCGCCAGAATTCTGCTCAATATTCATTCAATTTCTATAAATTAATCAAATTTGGGTTATAATAATTATTCCATAATTCAGATCCAAGAATGCCATTAATATATTGATCTGAGACTTAAATATTAGCTTATGCCAACTTCTAGATGGATTAGTTCTTTGACAAAGTATTATCAAAAGCTTGCATAACAAAAAATCACGTATTCGAATTTTAAACATAAAATATTCAGCACTAAATATGAGGAGGGTTTAAGCTAAATTTAATTGAGTTGATTTCTTGACAATCAAGCAGTATAAGATAATTAAATTAATTAAAGAACTTAATCATACTGAAAATTAGTTAAATTACCTCTTGACGCGTTTGGGATCAATGAAATTATCGGCACCAGATTGGTGATTGTTATCAGAAACAGGAGAGATTTGATTATTATTATTATTATTATTACACGCGCTTTCAACTTCCCCAGGCTCACTCTTAGGAAAACATTGAAGTAGCTGCTGTTGTTGAAGTTCACCATCATTATTAACATGACAATTAGTGTTGTCAGTAGACATTGCTTTTTCCTCGTTGTTAGAATTCTGATCTGAAGGTGATGAAGGTGGGCCCACCATACCCGGTAACCCTGCCGAGATCTCATCGGAAAACATCGACATTAATTGCTCGTCGTCCAGCCTATCGAAACCACCACCCCCACCACCACCACCGCTAGTGTTCCGAATCTCGTCAACCACCAGGTGAGGCCCTTCGAGGAAGGCAATGGAGTCGCTCACAGACCGCCGGTGGGTCCCACGTCGGGTCGATGTAAAATCGAGAAATTCATCGACCCACGACGAGTTATTGGATTGTTGTTGGGAGGGGTTGTTTGTTAATGGTGGCATTCTTTGATGAGGAGGGAAAGCTGGAGGCCAATTTTGTTGTGGAATGTTTGGGATCTTAGGAGGTAATTGTGCCATTTTTATTATTTTTTTTGGGATTTTCTGTGTATAAATTTAAATTAATGTAGTTTTAATTTATATATTTTCGATTGGTTTTCAGTAGATAATTGGGTGGTACTTAGAGTTGAATAATGAAAGGGTAGAAGGAAGTGTAACTACTAAAACTAAAAAATGTAGTAGGAGGAGAAGAAATGGACCAACAAAATGGTGGATCCAATAAAACACAACTTCCCTTATTAAAAACTCAAACTCAAACTTTGGAGAGGTGTGAGGAGGATAAGATATATTAAAGTGGATCGCAAAAAAGACATCATCATAAGCTCTCCCCTTTGCTGTCTCTATCTTGTGTGCAGCAACTCTGTCTCATAAAAATTGCTACAATGATTTGTAAAATGTTACAAAATTATATGATTAAAGCGAAAAGTTAATTCAAATATATAGATAACAATTAAAGTAAATATGTGAATCGTAATCATAAAGTAAAGAAAATTATACTACTTATGTTTTGAAATACTTGCTATGTTATCATAATCGGTCATCATTTAAGTTTATTTTATACTTTACGGTTAATGTGTAAAAAAAATATAGTCAAGTGTGATCTCTTTGAATAGGCTAATTACTTATTTTCAAAATATTAGATTTTATAATTTTTGGTTATCAATAACTCAAGATATAAATAATCAATATAACATATTATAAAGGTGAAAGGTAAAATCTATCAACTATAATATAACAGAGGAAATAGAAAGAGATGGGATGAGTAATACTTTCTTTACTCCATTATACTTATCAAAAATTTCTAATCAATAATCGTGATTTGTAAATCACTATAAAAAGACAAAAAAATAATATTAAAATAAATAAATCAAAAAAAAATTAAAAAATCTCATCTTATTACATCCTATCATATAAGGGTAATTCATTAACCTCACAAATAACCGTTATTTATTAAGGCTTTCTCTTATACTTGTTGTATTTGACTTTTTTGTGCCATCTAATGTGTTATTTTGATTATTTATATATTGAATTATGCATATCTAAATATTATTAAAAATTAATAATATAGAAGTACGCAAATAAATTATTAAAACAAAATCTCACTTTAGTATATCTTTTTACACATTAACCGTAATATATAAAATAAATTTAACTATAAATAGTTCTAATATATCTAATGTAGCAAGTATAAATAGCAATATTATCTCTATCCTCTTCTTTAGTGTGCAAACTGTAACATGCAAGGTTTTTCTTAGGGATATCAATAATATGACTCCACTATGTCAATATGTCGGCCTAATTTTTCATTTAGTTGCCAAAGTTGTTCAATTTGTTTGTATAGAAAGTAATTGTCAAAGTTTTTTAGTCGTCAATTTTTGTTACAATTAACTCATGATCAACTCAAGTAGAGTAAAAAAACATATTGTACGAGTAAGGAAAATAAATATGTATATAAAACAAAAAAAAAGTAATTTGTATAATTAAGATTTAAAGAAAATCCGTGGAGCATGGTTATAAAAAGAAAATGTAGAATTTTATATTAAATTCCTCTTGATATTAAGATATTAAATTTAAGGAGGGAGACATCAGTTTTTGTGCTATATACATGAGTTATAATATGTTTATCGAGAATCTTATTTTAGATTTGTCTCGATGTATTAAGTTTTAATATATATATATACTTTTATAATTATTTATAGAATATTTTTAAAAAACAATTTTAAAAATTACCAAAAATAAAAATTGGATAAATTTTCAGAGACAAAAATGATAAATAGGAGTAGAATTGTAAGATTCTTATCCATTAGACTTGCAACAAGTACAAATTTTTGTTTGATGAATAGTTTAGAGAAAAACTAGTACTCCCTTCATCCCAGATACTAAATCTCCATGAATTTTGATTTTATTTATTTTTTGTCATGATCAAAAATTTTTTTCTTTATTTTTTCATCACTTTTATACATTTTTATCACTTTCGCATAAAATACACATTTTTACTATTTTTATCCCTATTTTTGATTTGTTGAAAATTTGTATTTAGGGCTAATTTCATCGGACACAGAGTTCATTATCAAAAACTAAGGCCAATATCTAGTTGAGTAAGAATGTAAAGTTAAATGTGTGGATAATTGAAAAGAAAGTTTGAGGTCATAACTAAAAGTGTAAATTTAAATTTAATAGGATGGGTCAAAAGTAAAATATTTTAAATTTTATGAGGAAGTAAATATTATATATTTATTCCGTTTTTTTATTTGCATCCAATCTAACTTTAGCATTAACTTATTATTTTATTGTGGCTATTATACGAGAAATAGATATAGTTATATGAAATCCTGCTTTATCTGTCTCGTATGTATAAATCTAAATATACACGACTCAACAAACATATTATACTAGGGCGTAAAAATTGTTTTAGTATATCATCTTAAAAATGTTGTTGAATTTGATTTTTGATAATCTAGCATAATATGTACTTCCTTTATATCCAAGAGATTGTAACAACCCTTCTTCACTCGCGTATTAAGAAAATGCTCGAAGTAATAAATTGTAAGAGTAAAATTGAAATTAAGAGAAAATGAAAAAAGAAAAAGTGGATAAGAATTACAAAGTGATGAGACCGTTACTTAAAATATAAATATAATAAAATTAAAGGGACCTTGCAATCTGTTAAGACCAAAGAAAGTAAAAAAAGTTATTGCAAAGAATACAATAATTAACTTAATTTTTTTAATTTTATTAATATGATGTCAAAAAGCCAATATAAAAAAAATAAAGTAAAGATTGAATACCATTTACCCTTGATTTTTGATAAAACCAACACACAAGGGCCTAAAGTTTCAAACTTTATCCTTAGAAAACGCCCAAAACTAATGACAAGGGTGTTCAATGCAAGTAAACAACAATCTTCAATAATAAATAATGAGAAACAATAAGAAAGAAAGCAAAATAAAAGACATAAGATTTACGAGGTTCACCCCAATGTGGGCTACGTCCTCGGTGGTGGTTAGCTTGCTTGATTATGTGAATAACAATGGAGTTCTCAAGAACTCTTACAATGGAGTATTACACTTGGAGAAGATAAAGGAGATGGGTTTGTGTTTGGCTAGGGTTAAGAACCAACTTAGAAATGAGTGTATGAGGCTCCTATTTATAGTAGTAGTCCTGTACCAATGATTGGGTAAAGGCCCACACTAAAACATTCCCGTAAAACTTATCGCGCATGAAAACAGAGTGCTTTCTGGACTCCCGCTCGACCGGTCGAGCGAAATGGCCTTGGTCGAGCGGCTTGTTTTTCAGTCGAGCGACAGATCAAATAGCTACTAACTTGGTCGAGCCAACTGGCTCGGGTTGAGCATGCTTCAGGTGGGTCGAGCGGCTCATCAGAGACCCTAAAATGACTCCCACATTATTATACACACACATAGACACATCCACACAACACCAAACTCATCATACACCATTGGTGTACTCAAAGTCACACCAAAACTCCAACAATCTCCACCTTTACTTGAGTTCACCAAGATCACACACTTCCTCCAAGACACTCCAACATCACACTACAAACAATCAAACAAGTAACACACCACATAAATGCCCCCTAAGGGATTAACATCAAGCAAGCTTCTAAACCAATCAAGTTCACACATAGAGTGAACTTGTCGGTCGGCAACGACTTCGTCATCATGTCGGCCGGATTATCATTGGTGCTTATCTTTGCTAAGTGTACTCTCTTGTGCTCAACTTCATCTCAGATGAAGTTATATTTGATGTCGATGTGCTTGGTTCTTCGATGAAAAGTGTTTTGATTTCTTGCCAAATGAATGGCACTTTCACTATCACAATGAACACGCACCAAGCTCATCTCAGAGCACATCTCACCAACCAACCCTTTAAGCCACTTTGCCTCTTTGAATGACTCGGCGATAGCTATATATTCCGCTTCGGTGGTGGACATGGCGATAACACTTTGGAGCGACGATTGCCAACTCATCGCCGTTCCACCTAATGTAAAAATATTTCCCGAGGTAGACTTTATTGTATCCAAGTCACCCGCATAGTCTGAATCACAATAACCAACTAACCCACTTGAACTTTTCCCAAACTTAAGACAAACATTTGAGGTTCCCTTCAAGTACCTCAACAACCACTTCAACGCTTCCCAATGACCCTTACCCGGATTTGACATATATCGGCTTACCATGCTAACAGCTTGAGCAATGTCGGGTCTAGAGCAAACCATTGCGTACATAACGCTACCAACTGCGCAAGTGTAAGGAATTTCATCCATTTGTTCTTCTTCTCCCTTTGTTTGAGGACATAGCTTCTTGGATAGCTTGAAATGAGAAGCTAGAGGCGTAGACACACTCTTTGCATCGCCCATGGAGAATCTTCTTAATACCTTCTCAATGTACCTCCTTTGACTGAGGTACAAGATGCCTTTTACCCTATCCCTCAATATCTCCATTCCAAGTATCTTCTTGGCCTCGCCAAGATCTTTCATGTCGAATTCACTTGAAAGTAACACCTTCAGGTTCTCCACCTCAAACAAATCTCTACATGCTACAAGCATGTCATCAACATAAAGAATCAAATATATAGTAGACCCACTATCAAGCTTCTTAAGATAGACGCAACTATCATAAGAGCTCCTTTTAAAATCATGTGAAAGCATAAATGAATCAAATTTCTTGTACCATTGTCTAGGCGATTGTTTTAGCCTATACAATGACTTCTTCAAACGGCACACATGACTTTCTTTACCTTTAACTTCAAAACCCTCCGGTTGCTTCATAAAGATCTCTTCCTCCAACTCTCCATGTAAGAAAGCAGTCTTCAGATCCAATTGATGTAACTCAAGACCTTCCATAGCCACAATAGCCAACAAGGTTCTAATGGAAGAATGCTTCACAACAAAACCTCATGAAAATCAATTCCTTCAACTTGAGTGAATTCCTTTGCCACAACTCTTGCCTTGTATACCGGAGCGCTTGTGCTAGTTGATCCTTTTTCTTCTTGAATACCCATTTACACCCCACAACTTTCTTGTTTCTTTGTGCTTCAACGATTTCCCAAGTCTTGTTCTTTGCAAGAGACTCCATCTATTGCTTCATAGCTACTGGCCACTTACTTGAGTTGTTTGAGACCATAGCCTCCTTGTAAGAATTTGGATCATTCACATTCTCCACCTCACTAGCAATAGTGAGTGCATAAGCCACATAGTCACACTCCTCTATGTATCTTCTTTGAGGTATAATTCTCCTCTTTTCTCTTTGAGTGAGCAAAATGGTTTCTTTTTCATGTCGAGCATCATCATTTATTTCATCAATATTGGGAGGCTCTACCTCATCTTGGGTGTCATCGGATGTACCTGCATTGTTAGTAAGAGAGCTCTCCACAGTAGGAGTAACCAATGCATTCTCATCGAAAACTACATCCCTAGAAGTAATGATCTTTTTAGTCTTCTCACACCACACCCTGTATCCCTTTACACCCAAACCATAGCCCATGAAAATACATTTTCTAGCTCTAGGTTCAAGCTTTCTCTCACTCACATGAATATAGGCAGGACAACCAAATACTCTAAGATTAGAATAATCAATTGGTGAATTATACCATACCTCCTGTGGGGACTTGAAGTTCAATGCCATGTGTGGAGAACGGTTCACCAAGTAGCATGTCGTAGAAACAGCTTCGCCTCAAAACCTCTTGCTCAACTTAGCTTGTGCGATCATACTCCTAGCCCTTTCCAACAATGTCTTATTCATCCTTTCGGCTACACCATTTTTTTGAGGCCTTACAACACATGTTATATGCCTCACTATACCCTCCTTGGTGCAATATTGAAAAAACTTCTTATCAACAAACTCAAGACCATTGTCCGTTCTCAATGTCTTGATGCTCTTCCCGGTTTTCTTCTCAATCATGGTCTTCCAATCAACGAAGACATCAAATACATCATCTTTGTGTTTGATGAAATGACATCAAACCTTCCTTGAGTAGTCATCAATAAAAGTAAGCAAGTAGTTGCACCCACCAAGTGATGTCTTCCTAGAAGGCCCCCAAAGATTGGAATGAATATAATCAAGGATTCCCTTGGTGTTGTGGATAGCTGGTTTGAAACTCACTCTCTTATGCTTCCCATATACACAATGTTCGCAAAAGCTAAGATTTTCGAGTTTCTTTCCTCCAAATGAGCCTTGCTTGCTCAACTCATGCATACCAATCTCACTCATATGGCCTAGCCTCAAGTGCCACAATTTGGTCTCTTCATCGGACATGATACTTGTGGAGACATTCACGGAGCCAGAGATCGTAGAACCCTCTAGAGTATACAAACTCCCGTTCATTTCCCCCTTCATCACAACTAGTGACCCTCTTATGACCTTCAACACTCCACCTTGACAAGCAATCCTACAACCATTCTTGTCTAAAGTACCTAATAAAATCAAGTTTTTCTTTAACCCAGGGACATGCCTAACATCGGACAAAGTTGTCACCATACCATCAAACATTTTAATTTGAATACTCCCAACACCGGCAATCTTGCAAGTTGCATTATTGCCCATAGTGACATTCCCTCTATCTACCCTTTCATAGGTAGTGAATAGTCCCTTGTTGGGTGTCATATGGAAAGAACACCCGGAGTCGAGTATCCACTCATTCTCACCCTTATACTTATGGGTGGCAACCAAAACTCCACCATCATCGCTATCATTCACATAGCTAACCTCGGCACTACTTGAGCCCTCCTTAGACCTCCCCTCATCATTGGAATGCTTCTTTTTCCACTTCCAACAATCTTTCTTGATGTGACCCTTGAGCTTGCAATAGTTGCAAGTTTTGTTCTTGTTTTAACTCCTAGAATTTGACCTACTTTTACCCTTGCTATCACTACCATAAGTAGAGCCCTTATCATTGGTTCTACCCCTCACATACAAACCATCATTTGAGGTACTAGATGACTTACTTGACAATTGTGTATCTATCAAGTCTCTTTGGGTCAAGGCATTCTTAACATCATCACTACTCAATTTTTCTCTACCATAGAGCAAGGTCTCCCTAAAGTGCTTGTAAGAAGGTGGTAATGAACACAACAAGTAAATGGCCAAATCCTCATCATCAAGTTTAACATCAATATTTTGCAAGTCCATGAAAATGGAATAAAATTCATCAAGATGGGGTTTCAGTGGTTTACCTTCGTCCAATCGGAGATCGTAGAGTCTACTCTTTAAGAGTAGCCGGTTGGTCACGCTCTTTGCCATATAAAGAGACTTCAACTTTTCCCATATCCCTTTGGAGGTAGTCCTTCACAATCTCTCTCAAGACTTCATTTGAGAGACATAGTTGGATAGCTGATAGTGCCTTAGCATCCATTTCTTCCCATTTTGCATCACTTACTCCAATGGGTTTCTTGTCTTCACCTTCAAGAGCTTTGTGCAACCCATTTTGTATCAAGATTGCTTTCATCTTGACTTGTCATAAGCCAAAGTTACACTCCTATCAAACTTCTCAATGTCCAGCTTCATTGAAGACATGTTTTCACAAATTTTGCACTCTTGAACACTCCCAAACACCAACAAAAGCCTTAAGATCTGATACCAATTAATAAAACCAACACATAAGGGCCTAAAGTTTCAAACTTTATCCCTAGAAAACACCCAAGACTAATGGCAAGGGTGTTCAATGCAAGTAAACAACAATCTTCAATAATAAACAATAAGAAACAATAAGAAAGAAAGCAAAACAAAAGACACAAGATTTACGAGGTTCACCCCAATGTGGGCTACGACCTCGGTGGTGGTTAGCTTTCTTGATTATGTGAATAACAATGGAGTTCTCAAGAACTCTTACAATGGAGTATTACACTTGGAGAAGATAAAGAGATGGGTTTGTGTTTGGCTAGGGTTAAGAATCAACTTAGAAATGAGTGTATGAGGCTCCTATTTATAGTAGTAGCCGTGTACCAATGATTGGGTAAAGGCTCACAATAAAACATTCCCGTAAAACTTATGGTGCAAGAAAACAGAGTGCTTTCTGGACTCCCGCTCGACCGGTTGAGCGAAATGGCCTTGGTCGAGCGCTTGTTTTTCAGTCGAGCGACAGGTCAGAATAGCTACTGACTTGGTCGAGCCAACTGGCTCGGGTCAAGCATGTTTCAGGTGGGTCGAGTGGCTCATCAGAGACCCCAAAATGACTCCCACATCCTCATACACACACATAGACATATCCACACAACAGCAAACTCATCATACACTATTAGTGCTCAAAGTCACACCAAAACTCCAACAATTTTAAATGATTTATTTTATCTAGGTATAAAAAGGATAGGTCATAGTCGCATAGGCGTTGCATATTCATACTTATTCCATCCCAAAGGCTGTCCTGTGGATCAAAGTGTGGTAAGAGTACTATATAGTCGTGAAATGTTATTAGGATAAAATTATCATTTAATTGAACTGTAGGTAGTTGAATTGATTCCTTAAAATATTTATCTTATAGTGAAATTTTTTGAGGTATTTTCAATTTTAATTTCAATTATGACATTTTATACTAATATTTTCATTTTATTGTTTTAAAATTCACTACTTTAAAATGAAATGTTTTATTAACATTTAATTCCAAACTATTTATTTTATTATTTTTTGTTTCTATTATTTTCCAGCTAATTGATAAAATATATGCCACATTTTTCTTACACAATGTTCCAACCAAAGTTGTTAAAATCGAAATTTTAATTAGAATTATTTAGAGAGGTAGAATCAATTCGGTAGATTAAAATCGTGATTTTCATAACTATGGTTTTAGCTATTTTTTTCTAATACTTAACTAAGCTAAATGTAAATTTATCGAGTGATTCACAACGAGATAAAGTTTTAAGGGTATTTTTTTTCACATTTTTTCCTCTCCACACTTTGATTATAGTTTTTTATGAATAAGATACAGTGCAGTTTTCTATATTAGAAAGCTTCTTTTGTTGTTTTTAACTATTTTCTCTTTTGTACTTACATATTTTTATTTAAATTAATAATTTATCTTGAATGGATTATGATTGTAACATTGGTGTTTGGAAATATGGTTGCAAAATCACGTACTTCCAAATGTTTCTTGCATTGGTATCATGAAAATTAAGTTCTATCGTTTAATTTTAACTCGAGTTTTGTAATAAATTTATTATTGTTAGTATAAACAAAATATCAATTGATTCAAAATCTTTTTGTCAATTAATTTTAGTGTATTAAATTTTGTTGTCAGTGTCAAGAATAACTTTGCATTTTAGTGTTTTTATTTTCTTTTCTATTTGTTTGGCACATTTTCACTATATATTTGAGATTCAACATTTATAAATGCTTTTTAAATAATACTATTAAAATCACATAATGAAATTTAATCCAATGAAACGAATTTACAAAACTCATATAGTTGTATTTGTAGATAATCATGAAAGTTCATAAACTATTATTAAAATTACATAATAAATTTTTATTATTGCTATAAATATAACAGGATTTCACATTAATATATTTTAACTTTCAAATATTCATAAAAGATCATGAAAAAGTTTCTCTCTCATTAAATTGAAAAATTCCCAAATGAGAATCAATATAGGTGTTCAAAAAAACAAAATCTTCGAGATTTACTTGAATTTAAAATCGACTATAATTTGACAACCCGACTATAATAATGTATTTACAATTAGATAAGAGCTAGCTAATATAAAATTAAACCCCAATGTTAAATCAATTTAAAATACTTTACTAAAAATCCACCCAATAACCTAAATGAATATCTCTAAACAATTAATTATATGAAGAAAAAACAAGTAATAAAAATAGGTAACTTGAACCAGAAAATTGAGTGGTGTTAAAAAAAATAAAAGAAAAGGGGAGCTACTAGCTAGGGAGGGGTGGGGTCACATGGGGAAGGGATTAAGAGACAGCTAGGTACAGCTGGGAAACTCAACTGTTTTACTCTATATTCTTCATTCTGTTGTGTGACTGGAGAGCTGTTTGATTCAGATTTCAGACCATTGGTTTGATTTCGAATTAACTGTTTCGGTATAATTTTAAATTAAATTTTATATTTATATTATTTTTTATATAATTATAATTTATTATTAAAATAATATTAAATTGAATTTAATTATAAGATAGATTATATTTAGATTATCAATTATGTTTTGAATCCCTGTATGTTTTGGTCCTTCACTTTTAAGATTGGCATAGACGATTATAAGTATATTTTTTTGTCGGAGAATAAAATATGAAATCAGTACATGTAGAAAAAAATACTTTATAAATCTTGTGACGAGATGTAAAGGGTTTATGAATGGCATAAAAAATAATACTTCTACAAGAATATATTTAATTTAAAAAATGTTTACAAAGTTAAAAGAACATGATAATAAAGAAAAATGCTATTAAGTTTAGATGTTTTATTTAGCTCTGCACACCTATTAATTAGGTCCTAATTCAATACTCCCTTTGTGTTCTAAAGAGATTGATATAAAGAGAAACAAATTGAATTTTAACCAACATATGTGAATTGTGAAAATGTGATGTTAAACAAAAAGATAGAATAAATTGTTTAGTGATATTAAAAGATAGTTTAAATGTGGGTTTGACATTAAAAGTAGGTGATGATGTCTATATTGAAATAAAGAAATGATTTAAAATGGGAGGCATAATCCAAAATAAAAATCAATGCAAATTGAGTGGGGCAGAGGGGAGTATTTAATATTTCTAATTGTGCATAATTTATACATTTAAAAGAAATAATATTAGAAAAATTTATATTATGATAATTAACAATATTTTACTTGAATATGTTAGACATATGAATTATAGAATAATATTCTAGTAAAAGTGATCGATAAATAATAAATAAATTAAACACATAAAACCAATAATTGAAAGTGTGCTTTTTCTTAATGAAAAAGGGAGTAAGTTAAAATAATAGGATTTGTTTAATAAATGAATTGTTTTTAAGAAAAAGGTAAATATTTTGTAATACAGAAATATATCAATTGAACTGTATAGATGCCATTTTACTGAGTTAAGATTAAGGAAAAATTATCCAGATTAATCCAATTTTTTCGTTGATTTTCATACAATAATCACATCTTTTGAATTAAAATGAATAATCTCAACTAATGGGATGTTTGCTAAATATGCACTAAGGTAACCTCTTACTTATAGAATAAGTTATTTTGCATGAAAAATAAAAAAGTAAATAAAATTAATTATAAAAAATTAAAAAATTAAAAAAATTCAAAAGAATATCAATTAAGTTTATTTTTACTTTTAACTTTTAATATTTAATATTTTTAATATTTTATTTTATTTTATTAGTTTTTAGTAATTAACCTACAAAAATTGGTTACCATTTAAACAATAATGTTCCTGGGTAATTGATCCTTAAACTGGGATTATTCATCGTTAATAAAAATTTGTGAATAAAAAAGTCAATAAAATATTAAATCTTTCTTATTTAATTTTACCTAAATTTATGTAGAAGTATTAGTTTAAAACTAAGTGGTGTTTCCATTTCAAATAAATAAATAACGCAAATTAACTGACACAATATAGTATGGAGTAAAAACTGAGTTAAATTGAGTGATAAGTGAAAAATACGATACTCGGTTATATTTTGCCAAACTAATTTTATTTACTTTTTGGTCACTATTTACTTATTATTTGCAATTTATATTTTATTTTAATTTATAAGGTTCAAGTATAGTTAAGTGAAATCTCATACTACAAATGATCTCAATGTAAGTATTGTTAACATTAATTTTCTATAATTTTTAATTATAAAGAATTAAGAATATTCAAAACTTTTCGATAAATATGTAGAGTAAAATATAAATGAGACTAGTAAATTGAACAAGGGAGCAGGAAGAATGAGACTGAGATTCAAACTCAGAGTACTTGGGGGAAATGGATACCCCTCCACGTGCCGATGTGACCTCCTCTTCAACAGTTGGACCATCGATTCTCTCTCTTCTCATTGCAGTATTATGTTCTCTCGCGGTAGCTAGGACCTAGCTAGTACTTCGTTTGTAATTTCTCGTACTACTAATAGTGTTTCATGGCTTTTCCCTTGTTTTCTATAGGTTTCAATAAGATTGTCATTCAATGAAATGATCCTAAAAAAGGTTTATATTCTTATAATTTGTATAAATTAAACTATTTATTACATAAATAGAGTGCGTCTCAAGATAAAATTATCTCTTATAATAATCTGTGTTAGCTATATTTCCATGTTGTTGATTCAATTAGGAACGAGAACAGCAACAAGAGGGGGGGTGAATTGTTGTTGTTGCAAGTTTAAGCGATTGTGCCCTGTTTTTGCGGAATTATTCAAAATAAATAAAGCTTAAACTAAGAGCAAAATAATAAGAGAGACGCACGATTTTACGTGGAAACCTTTTGGGCCTAAACAAAAGGAAAAACCACGACCACTTGGGATTTCTAACAACTTCACTATGTTTAAGGCAATTAGTTACAATTACAATAAACACCTTACTTCACTCGAAGTGAAACAACTAGGCCAACTCTTTACTCTCTAATTGCTTTACTCAAAGCAACAAACTTAGCTTTACAATAAGCTAATCCTCTCTAGCTTCACTAAAAGCTATCTAACTTCCCCCTTAGACTCACCCGAGTCTAATTACATAAACTCTCAAAATCCCTTACAAAAAGGATAGAAATTCTCTAAAATAAATCAAAGAGTTGCATCAAGAAAATATTATAAATTAATTGGCAACTTTAAGAACAAAATATTTCTTGTAAAATCCAACAAAAACGTATGAAAAACACTTAAGCACAAAACGTTGGATTACTTCTCTTCTTTTTTTTTTTTTTTAAAAACCGGAATTAACTTGCAATTTATAGAAAATAATATTCCTAAGAAAATGGAATAATCCAATCCATCATCCCACTATCAAGAGATCATGGGAGTAATGTGGATTAAGCAAACACACGGTTATTTCCATAAGATTTGATTAAGTCAAATCACACGTGTACACAAACAATAACCGCTGTTCCCTTAATAATCGCTGTTCCCTAAAGTAGCAGTTTCTTCAGTAGTAATTCCTGTTCCCCAAATTAATGGCTGGAACTTCATGCTATATTTTAGAAAACGGTTAATCTTAGTGGGAATGATTGCTTGCTAATTTTTAGGAATAAAAACCGGTTAGAAAGATTTGCTAAGACTAATTCAAAGTCAATTAATTCTATTTTTAACAAATCCAGGATTTACTTAAAATAGATCCTAAAATAAAGGATCTTAACAAATAAAACGTGAATTCATTTTCTTTAACAAAAACGATTTGCCAATTAACTTTAATAAATTATTACTGCAACAATTTAATTTAAAATACATTAACTAAAAAAATAATAATTAAAATATGATAACCAGAATTTTTAGTCAACGTAGTCAACCTTCAGCTCAGGAACAGTGTGCTGTCTCCAGACTTCAGTTTAGCTAGAACATCCAACTTGGGAACAGTAGATCTGCTGTCTCCATTTTACATCCCAAGCGATATACTTCTCCTAACATCAATTGAAACCTTTTGACATGTACGTTTCCATAAGCTAAGACATAGGTACTATCAACGATCATAATCATAATCGGATATCGACCTGCACAATCTCTAAAAACATGTTTGCTTAAATAAAGTGTAGTCATCATCAAAACTCAAGAGGTCCAACAAATTCCCCCTTTTTGATGATGACAAACGTTTCAAACAAACTTAAAAACAAAATAGAGTAAACCAATGTTGAAGAGTATGTTAGAGATCAAAACAACTCTTTTTAACTAAATATCATGATACCAGTTACTCTAGAAATAATCAAAACAACAACTTTATATTATTTCAGCATAAATTATCCTTAACTCAATAGAAAACCTAGTTTCAATATCAATGAGCAACAACTAACAGCTAGCAACACAAACATCCGAAACCAAACATCAGAAACCAAACCAGCACCTTAATCCATAAGTTCAACATAATAGATTTAACTAGATCTCAAACATGCTCAAGCATTATTTAAGTTTGTGCCAAATATTCCCCCTTTTGACATCATTCAAAAAGAAGATAAGCAATCAAACCACAGCACTAAACATATAGTTATAGTCAAAGAGAGAATAAGGATGCACAAATTAAAAAGCAATAACAATGAATGTAAGCATGATAAGCAATGACTAATCAAACCTAACAGTTAGTAGCATATGTAAAAAGGTTCAACAAAGTTAACAATGTTTAAGATGTGTACCCCAGCTGGTACTAAAGACAAAGAAATTGTTTGGTGACAGATATAGTAACAATGAAACATAAAATATATTAAAGGAGAACTAGGAAGCAGGGGCATCTTCATCAATATATTCTGTTTCCACCTCCACTGTATCCAATTTAGCACCAAGACGAGCCTCTATTTGAGTCATCTGGTCAGCTAATGAGGCTAAGGAAACACGAATTTCATCTTGAAATTTGAAGAAGCGATCCTGCAAATCATCAAGCTTAAGGAGAATGGAGTATAAGGGGGCAGTAGGAACGGTTGCCTGATCAAAGCTTTGTCTGTGAAATGATGGTGGTGGTGATCTTGGTGTTGGTGATGGTGGTGGTGGAGTGGTTGGCTTTGGTGAGGGAAAACTACTGGGTTCAGCCCTAGAATCATCATCAAGAGCAACTTCAGGTCCCATCCCCTTGTCTTCTTCCTCCTTATCAGAAGGAACAACCTCCTGTTCCTTAACTCCAGCTCCTTCTTTCTCCTGTTCCTCCTTTTCAACTTCTTTTTCCTGTTCCTCCTTCTCCACTTCTTCCTCTACTTCCTGTTCCTCCTTTTCCTTCCCCTCTTCCTCCTGTTCCTCATCATCAGAATCAATTTCAATCTGTTCCACAGCATTTTCAAGGATCCCTTCCTCATTTAATTTAAGGCGCAAGTTACTCAAACATTTTGCACCTATCATGTTACTAGGACCCATAGGAAAACTGTATTCTCCAAGTGGAACACTAAATTTTGAGAAAATCCAGGACAACAAACCACCATAGCCTACCATACATCTTTTGGCTATACAATCATTTAAATGCGAAATCATCAAGGAAGGAAAATTAATCTTTATATTGTTCACCATACAGTAAATCAAAGTGGCATCTCGAAGACTTACCTCACTACGTTTTGAATTTCGTGGTAAAATAAACCTTCGAGCAATGTTGTAGAGTAACTTGTGTAAGGGGGACAAAACATTGTGACTCACTTTACCTCTCTTTTGCCTAACGCCTAAACATCTCCAAACATCCTTCTCATCAATTCCAGAAAACGCAATTTTTGACCCAACATAATAAACATCAAAACCAGTGGCTGGTACTCCTAGCCACTGTCCTAACGTCATACTATCAAATTCAATTTCAATTTCTTTAATTGAACTAAAACAAACTCCATCATGAATAGAAAAATTAGAGATGAACTCACGCATAATTTCTGGGTAAATGGGATTGCAGCAGTAATCGCCCATGAGTGATTCCCAATGTTGAGTTTGTAGAATTTTGTGAAATTGAGGAAAGTTTGTAGTCTCATACCATTCTTTGTCAAGGCCAAAGCCAACTGACATTTCTTTAGATAGTTCCTCAGCGTTCAAGTAGTGGGTTACCTTGATTTTCTTGACAGAACGTGTTAGAGGTGTCTTGGATCCTCTTGTTCTCTTACTGCCTGCATGTGTTTCCGGAGAGATGGGGGTTCCCTCTTGTTCTTTTGATGAAGACTCAGGCTTAGGATTGTGAGAAGGTGGGTAGATGACTTGAAGAGGTACAGGTTGCTTCATTTTAGGACTCTGATTCTTGGTCTTCATGGATGTTTTGAGAGAGAAAAGAAAGAGTAATGGAGAAAATGACGGTTTAGGGTTGAGTGAAAGGGAAAGGGTAATGATTATGAAGTGAAAGATGGAACGTGAGGGAGTGGGTTTATTTGTGAGAGGTGACGGTTACTAAATGTTCCATTTTCCTTATTTATGCATTTTGATACAGAGACACGAAATGGAGACAGATGAATTTGATGATTCAACTCCTACTTCCCAAAAAAAATTGCTGGAAAAAAAAAATTTATATATAATTTTTATTTTTTATTTTATTTTATTTTATTTTATTTTTTTTATTATATATTTATAATAAGAAAATGATAATATTATGCTACTACCGTTTGATCAAAATAATCATGCAATCATAAGAACATTCAAAGTATATTCCCTTAAAAAATGCGTACCTGATCCTTTCGATAATTGATCTTTCAATCAAGTTTATTGTGGTTGATTGATCATTTTCAATTTTTATTTTGTCTCTAAGAATCATATATGACACTTCCTTTAATGCAGCTTGATCATGCCAAGTTCCAATCTCATTTTCTCATGCTGTTCCCTTGGAAGCGGTTTGGTCATGATATCTGCTATTTGCTCGTTAGTGTTTACATGCTTAACAATGATATTTTTATTTTCAACATTATCCTTAAGAAAATGATGCCTAATATGGATGTGCTTTACTCGTGAGTGATGCACTGGATCTTTGGATATACATATGGCACTGGTATTATCGCAATAAATAGGAACACATGCATACTTAATACCAAAGTCTCTTAGCTGCTGCTTTATCCATATCATTTGGGAACAGCAAGCTGCTGCTGCTACGTACTCAGCTTCAGCAGTTGATAATGCAACAGTGTTTTGTTTCTTGGAGCTCCACGAAACTAAACATGAGCCAAGAAATTGTACCATACCTGACGTGCTTTTTCTATTAACAAGATCTCCTGCATAATCTGCATCACTAAAGCCTTTCAAATCAAAGACATCACTTTTAGGATAAAATAATGATAAATCATCTGTTCCCTTTAGATATCTCAAAATACGTTTCACTGCAGTTAGATGTGATTCTTTAGGGTTAGTTTGAAATCTTGCACATAAACCAACACTAAATGAAATATCGGGTCTACTAGCAGTTAGATATAATAAAGATCCAATCATGCCTCTATACATAGTTTGGTCAATATTTGTTCCATTTGTATCTTCATCTAATCTTACATTAGTAGCCATGGGTGTGTGGTTGGTTTTAGCGTTATTCATGCCATATTTCTTAAGAAGTTCTTTTATATATTTTTGTTGATGAATAAAGATACCATTAGCAGTTTGTTTAATTTGCAAACCAAGAAAGAAATTTAATTCTCCCATCATGCTCATTTCAAATTCAGTGCTCATAAGGTTAGCAAATTCTTTACATAGCAATTCATTTGTGGCACCAAAAATAATATCATCAACATATATTTGAACAACTAATATATTGGAACCTTTATTCTTAAAGAATAAGGTTTTATCAATTTTACCTCTAATAAAGTCATTTTGAATCAAAAACTTTGATAGTCTTTCATACCATTGCCTTGGAGCTTGTTTCAACCCATAAAGAGCTTTATCAAGCTTATAGACATGATCAAGACACGAGGTATTCTCAAAGCCAGGCAGTTGTTCAACAAAAACTTCTTCATCAAGAAAACCATTCAAGAAAGCACATTTCACATCCATTTGATATAATTTAAAGTTCATAAATGCAGCAAAAGAAATTAAAATTCTAATAGCTTCTAACCTTGCTACTGGAGCAAATGTCTCAGTATAATCAATACCTTCTTGTTGATTGTACCCTTTGACCACGAGCCTTGCTTTGTTTCTTACAATTATTCCATGCTCATCTAGTTTGTTCCGAAATACCCACTTCAAACCAATTACCTTCTTGTGTTTTGGTTTGGGTTCTAAATGCCATACTTTGTTCCTTTCAAATTCGTTCAATTCATCTTGCATGGCTACAACCCATTCGGAATCCTTTAGAGCTTCATTGTGATTTTTGGGTTCAAGTGATGATAGGAACGCAAAATGTGCACAAAAATTTCTCATTTGAGATCGAGTTTGTGTTCCTTTATTCAAATCACTTACAATCAAATCAAGAGGATGGTATTTTTGATATCTCCAAGGTTTTGGCACAAAATCTCTTGTGGGAACAGTAGCATGTTCTGGTTCATCAGCTTGATTAACATTCTGTTCAGCTACTGGATTGTTCTGCTCAACTGTGGGAACAGCTGGATTGGGAACAGTCTGCTGTTCCTGATGTTCTGGCAGTTCCTGAACTTGATCAGTACTTTCTGCTTCTGCTGGAACCGGCTGTTCACCAGCTGTTTCTTGATCATGCATTTTCAATTCTTCATCATCTTCCTCTAGATTTGCAAGACCTATCTTAAAATTATTTGTATCCTGTTCACTTGACAAAAAATTAGTTTCATCGAAAATTATGTGAACGGATTCTTCCACACTCATTGTTCTTTTGTTATAGACTCTATATGCCTTACTTTGAGATGAGTAGCCAAGAAATACTGCTTCATCACTTCTTTCATCAAATTTACCTATATTCCGTTTTCCATTAACATGTACAAAGCATTTGCATCCAAACACACGAAAATAGGAAATATTTGGTTTAATACCTTTAAGCAATTCATAAGGTGTCTTAGAAGTGATGGGTCTTATCAATACTCTATTTAAAATATAACATGCAGTATTAACAGCCTCGGCCCAAAAATTTCTAGGTAAACCACTAGCAATCAACATGGTCCTAGCCATTTCTTCTAAAGTTCTATTTTTTCTTTCTACTACACCATTTTGTTGTGGTGTTCTAGGGGCGGAAAAATTGTGACTTATTCCATGTTCATTGCAATAACTCATAAAGCTTGAATTTTCAAATTCTTTACCATGATCTGACCTTATGTGAACAATTTGATTATTGGTAGATTTTTGTATTTTGTTAGCGAAAGAGACAAACTCATTAAAGGCTTCATCTTTACTAACTAAAAATAAAGTCCATGTAAATCTACTATAATCATCAACAATAACAAACACATATCTCTTGCCACTACGGCTTTGTATTCTCATAGGTCCACACAAATCCATGTGTAATAATTCAAGCGTTTTTGAGGTGGTCACAACATTCTTTGGTTTAAAAGATGACCTTACTTGTTTTCCTTTGGCACAAGGATCACATATTTCATCCTTAAGGAATTTTATAGATGGTAGTCCTCTAACTAGGTCTTTAGATCTTAATGTATTAATCAATGAATAACTAGCATGACCTAGACGCTTATGCCAAAGAAGTGGGTCGTCTTCTATAACACTTAGACACGTTAGACTGTTTCTGGGAACAGTGTCCAGGTCCACCACATAAGTGTTCCCTTTTCTGATTCCCTCAAGAATGATGTCTCCTGTGTCGTTCCTAGAAATAATGCACTTTTCAGAAGTAAAGTTTACAGAGTTACCCTTATCACAAAATTGAGAAATGCTGAGTAAGTTGTGTTTCAAATTCTCGACTAAAAATACATTATCAATGGCGTGGGAACATGACCTTCCAACCTTTCCTTTGGCGATTATCTCACCCTTCATATTGTCACCGAAGGTTACTGTTCCCCCATCATAGGCTTCAAGTGAGAGAAATTTAGATTTGTCACCCGTCATATGCTTGGAACACCCATTGTCGAGATACCATGAGCTGTTCCCCCTCACTTGGACCTGTAAGATAATTAATTGTTAATTATAGGAACCCAGACTTTCTTGGGTTCCTTGTCGATCTTATATGAATCATATTTATCAATTTGAATGTTATCGACATAGTTTCTGTTAGAGACAGTATACTGTTCCCTTTTGGTGCACTGTTCCTTCAGATGGCCAGCTTTTCCACAGAAGGTACAGTACCTGTCTCTAGGAAGATCAACGTAAGCTTTCTTATTTTTGTTATTCTTAAAATATTTTAGGCCTTGTGATTTCTTACTTTTAGCATCTAGAATCTATTTGGGAGAAATTTTGATTTTCCCTTTTTCTCTTGAAATTAATTCAAGTTTATCATAATTGTTACGGTTAGGTTCTAGATTCAACTTTAAATTTTGAAAATCATAGCATAAATCTTTAATAGATGCATCATTCAATTCTTCATTTAAGCCTAATAATTTGTATTGTGATAACTCAATATTAAGAATAACATTTTCTTTCTTAAGTCTCTCCATATTTTCCTTTAGGATTATATTTTGGTCCAACAAACCGAAAAATCTGTTTTGGAGATCATGTCTAAAGGTGTTTATGTATGAGACATGGTCTTTGCTTACCTTAAGTTCCTTTTCTAACTTGAGACACTTATCATTGCAATTTTCAAGTTTAACTTGTGCCTCTTTTAACAACTCTTTTAATTCATTTTTACTTAGATTGAATGAATGGTCAGAAAATGAATTAGAAATATTTACCTGCTTCTCCTTGCCTTTATGTGTAGCCATGAGACATAGGTTAGCTGTCTCCTCTTCTTCGGGAACAATAGTTTCATTCTCACTTTCAGTTTCTCCCCATGCAGCAATCATGGCCTTACGAAAGTCAGTCTTGTTAAAATTTTCTTTGTTCAACGGTCTTCTTGAATCTCTTGTCTTTCCCTTGCCCTTTTCATTCTTCCATGTTGGGCAATCCTTGATGAAGTGTTCGGTACTTCCACATTTGTGGCATTCAAGATTTTTTGTTCTTCTTTCTCTGTTGTTTCTTTGATTTGCATACCTGCTATTCCTGAAGAACTTCTTGAATTTTTGTACCAACAAAGCAGCCTCTTCTTCATCACATTCTGATTCGTCCTGTTCCCCCGCTGCCAGAGCCAGTCCCTTGTTCCTAGAACTGTCTGCTGTTCCCAAATGCAATTCATGTGTCATTAGGGAACCAGCCAGCTCCTCTAGATTAAACTTTGTAAAATCTTTGGACTCTTGTATAGCAGTAACCTTGGCCCTCCAGCGCTCATCTTGAGGAAGGCTCCTAAGAATCTTCCTTACTTGTTCATCAGTGGGAATTATTCTTCCAAGAGTGACAAGTTCGTTTGTTATGTTGGTGAACCTAGTGAACATCTCTTGGATACTTTCTCTTGGCTCCATAACAAATCTCTCGTATTTAGACATTAACAAATCAATTTTGGACCGTTTTACTTCACTTGTTCCCTCATGGGTAACAGCAAGCAGGTCCCAAATTTGCTTAGCGGATTTGCACCCCATAATTCTATTATGCTCGTTTGGTCCAAGACCACAATGAAGTAATTTTATAGCAAGAGCATTTAATTCCATTTTCTGAAAATCTTCTTTTTCATATTCGGTTATAGGTTTGGGAACAATTTCATTGTTGGAGTTAGTAGTGGTTACCTCAAAATCTCCGATTTCTATGACTCTCCAAACTTGATAATTTTCCGCTTTGATGAAGATCTCCATCCTATTCTTCCAGTATGTATAGAATTTTCCATCGAACATTGGCGGTCTTTGAGTTGAATACCCTTCTTCCATTCGCTCGTTCATAATTGACATTTTTCGGGAACACCAGAATCTGCCCTCAGGGTTTCTTGATCTTCTGGGAACAGGGCTCTGATACCAATTGTTGATTCAATTAGGAACGAGAACAGCAACAAGAGGGGGGGTGAATTGTTGTTGTTGCAAGTTTAAGCGATTGTGCCCTGTTTTTGCGGAATTATTCAAAATAAATAAAGCTTAAACTAAGAGCAAAATAATAAGAGAGACGCACGATTTTACGTGGAAACCTTTTGGGCCTAAACAAAAGGAAAAACCACGACCACTTGGGATTTCTAACAACTTCACTATGTTTAAGGCAATTAGTTACAATTACAATAAACACCTTACTTCACTCGAAGTGAAACAACTAGGCCAACTCTTTACTCTCTAATTGCTTTACTCAAAGCAACAAACTTAGCTTTACAATAAGCTAATCCTCTCTAGCTTCACTAAAAGCTATCTAACTTCCCCCTTAGACTCACCCGAGTCTAATTACATAAACTCTCAAAATCCCTTACAAAAAGGATAGAAATTCTCTAAAATAAATCAAAGAGTTGCATCAAGAAAATATTATAAATTAATTGGCAACTTTAAGAACAAAATATTTCTTGTAAAATCCAACAAAAACGTATGAAAAACACTTAAGCACAAAACGTTGGATTACTTCTCTTCTTTTTTTTTTTTTTAAAAACCGGAATTAACTTGCAATTTATAGAAAATAATATTCCTAAGAAAATGGAATAATCCAATCCATCATCCCACTATCAAGAGATCATGGGAGTAATGTGGATTAAGCAAACACACGGTTATTTCCATAAGATTTGATTAAGTCAAATCACACGTGTACACAAACAATAACCGCTGTTCCCTTAATAATCGCTGTTCCATAAAGTAGCAGTTTCTTCAGTAGTAATTCCTGTTCCCCAAATTAATGGCTGGAACTTCATGCTATATTTTAGAAAACGGTTAATCTTAGTGGGAATGATTGCTTGCTAATTTTTAGGAATAAAAACCGGTTAGAAAGATTTGCTAAGACTAATTCAAAGTCAATTAATTCTATTTTTAACAAATCCAGGATTTACTAAAAATAGATCTTAAAATAAAGGATCTTAACAAATAAAACGTGAATTCATTTTCTTTAACAAAAACGATTTGCCAATTAACTTTAATAAATTATTACTGCAACAATTTAATTTAAAATACATTAACTAAAAAAATAATAATTAAAATATGATAACCAGAATTTTTAGTCAACGTAGTCAACCTTCAGCTCAGGAACAGTGTGCTGTCTCCAGACTTCAGTTTAGCTAGAACATCCAACTTGGGAACAGTAGATCTGCTGTCTCCATTTTACATCCCAAGCGATATACTTCTCCTAACATCAATTGAAACCTTTTGACATGTACGTTTCCATAAGCTAAGGCATAGGTACTATCAACGATCATAATCATAATCGGATATCGACCTGCACAATCTCTAAAAACATGTTTGCTTAAATAAAGTGTAGTCATCATCAAAACTCAAGAGGTCCAACACATGTTACGATAATAATTGACATTTTTTGTTTACGTCTCGATCACACATGTACTTATTATTTCATCTTGACATTTTTCTCATTTTTTATAAAATATTTAATTTTCAATCTAACCTTGAGTTGCTCACTAATTGTATTAGTAACAAGAGTTAGTGTCTTAGGCTAGAGGAGAGACCACCATAGGATGTACTTTTTCCTAGTCTCTAGTATAGGTATATAATGTATTCAACAGGTTTTGTAGTCCTCATCATCATCCTACCTAGGTTTTGTAGTATAGGTATATAATTAGTATTCAATAGGTTTTGAGTACGATTTTTTATAGTTTGGTTAACTTGAAATGTGTATGTCAAATTATCTTTTCAATTTTATTTTTATTTTTATATGTTGATTATTTTCATAATTTCAAGTTGAGTCATACTCGAATTCGATTAATCATATCATTTTTGAAATCTATTAAGGACTTTGATATTAAATAAAGGAGTAGATATTGATGAGAATTTAAAAGATATGACGGACACCAACTCTATAAGAAATTATAACAAATAAATTAAACAAATGAAAATAAAATCATAAATCATGTCTAAAGAGACAGTGTCTCTGAAAGATCGTCCTTAATGAGACAGACCATTATATTTTAAAAAAAAGAAAAGTTTAAAGAAATGAAAAAATGAAATACGCGCTTTTACACTCATACGATCGTCATCTCTGACAGTTTCTCCTTCTTACTTATTACAAACCCATTCATCTTCCTAAATCTTCCGTTCAAGCTTTCTCATTGTTCTTCATTACAAAATCATTCAAATTCTCCAAGTTTCTTCTCCTTAATAATCATATGTAATATACGTTATCTCTTTAATATTGTATTGATTTGAATTTTATTTAAAAAATTTGGGACCTTTATTTGTCAATTTTTTTGTTGAATTTCGTTATTTTAGGGTTTGGTGTTTAATTTTGTATTGTTTTTGGTCATGGATTCTTCTAAAAAGAAGACGAGTTTAATAGGTGATGATGAACTTCTATCGTTGGTATTTCACAAAAAAGAAGCTTTAGTTGTGTTTGTGGTTTGTTTACTTTGTGCTTGTTAAGTTGACATTTAAGGTTCCTTAGGTAGGCATTTAGTCTCTCTCCAAATTTGATAGTTACTTATCGCAGTAGAAAGAGAGTCATGCTTCGATTATCTTCAACGAATTCACGATGGAGTCCTGGTTGTGATTATTTTGGAAGAGCAAATTGCAAAATCTGCCTTAATAAACGACATGCAAACCTAAAAGATAAAGTTCCAACTCTTGGAGCACCAAGTAAAAACATACGGCGAGGCAATGAAACACGCTAGGAGTTATGTCACTGTTTTCGATATTTGCCATCAATTAGACTCTATAGAAAAAAGAAGAATGACAAGACAGGAGAATCTTAAAACGAGAGGACGTCCCAAAGTCATAATCAACAGCCCACAAAAAGAGGACATGTTCGTCCAGAGACTGAAAGGAGATATCCCGCTAAGGAACTCTGTGATGATGGGTATAAACCAAGGTTCAATTGCAATAGACGAGACATCTTTTATCCGAGATAAGTTTCCTAGACCTCCAACATGCCCTACGTACACCTCAAGACTACAGAAACATGAATCTCTGGTATGAGTACCACAAAGAGCATGCGCATACTTTAACTCATTGCCGAAAATTGAAAAGAATCCCTGACCTGTACGCCAATGAAGGAAAAATTGGTCGGTTCATATATCATTGTCATCAGGAAGGAATAGATCTCATATTTTTAGACCCATCGAATTCGGGTCGGTTTTAGATCTCAAAAATAAATAGCGGGTCTGCGTCCGGGTCTAGACCCTCAGACTAGACCCGGACCCAGACCCAAAATAACATACATTACTCCCAATTACAGCTTTCTTTAAATTTATCTACTCTCACTATATGTTCTTCTTTCTCTTATTACAATTACATGCAATATAGTAGTATAAATTTATAAACTTACCCATGTACACTAAGATTTCTACTGGTATAATGAAAAAAATTATAAACTTAATTTAAGAAAATGGCCAATTATCAATCCTATCATTTTAACTTAGCAATAAGAACAATATGCATCAAATAAAGTAGGCAATAAAAAGATTAGACGATGTGTATATTTTATGGAAGATAGAACATGTATTTTCTTATTATTCTATATAATTGGCTTAACTTTTTTAATAAGACATTAATTTTCATGTATCTAACCTTAAAAAAGAAAAAATTACAAAAAAAATTTACAAAAGGAGATTAAGAAATACACATATATTAAGAGTTAAAATGTCCCTTTTCTAAAATTCTAACCCAAAATGTGTGCAAAACATTGGTTCTTCAAACAACTAAATTTGCACATTTCTTTGCAAAGCTCACATTTAAAAATTTAAATTGAACCAATACAAAAGTACCAAATTTCACAAGTCAAAATATTTTTTTTAGACCCATTAAAGACACTAGACCCATTAAACTTAGCGTGTCTGGGCATGAGTCTAAAAGTATCAGACCCTTAGGGTCTAATCTAGGTCTGGATCCATTAAAAATAAATGGGTTCAGGTCTAGGAAGGAAATATAACTCGGGTGACAAATCATACCGCAAACAAAAATCATTTGAGAAAAAGGTTAAGGCGAAGGAACATTCAAGCGCAATAAATGCAATTATCAACATGATAGTTGGAGGATTTTATGGTGAATATCCTACTCTCGGATCATTCCGAGATAGTATTCACACTTTGATAAAACGCCCGCCTAAAGAAAATCCCAATTGTCTCGCCATAAAGTTCGATGAAAAAATAAGTCAGCCTCTTCAACAACCACATACTAACCCTATTGTGGTAACCATAAGAATTGCGCAAATAAAAGTCAGGCGGGTACTAGTAAACAGTTGCAATATGGCAGACCTAATCACTATGGACAGTCTCCGCCATATGAAATATGAAGAGAAGAACCTCTAACCAATTAACGGACCTCTAATAGCATTCGGAGGAGGAAGAGTTGATCTAGTGGGAACAATAGTTCTTCCAGTTTGGATCGAAAAAAAGACAAAGGTCGAGCAATGACAGACCCCTTCACTATGGTTGACAGAAAATTCTCCTATGATTCCATCATAGGGTTCTCCATGATCAATAAAATTAAAGTTGTGATATCAATACATCAAAAATTTCTTCAGTATGAACGAGACGATGATTAAGTAGGAATATTAAGGGGCGATAAAAAGTCAGCCAAAGAATGCCTCATCAAAACTTTGAAAAGCAGTGAGCCCAACCTAGAAATAGGCTAGAAAAGAAAGCTCAAAGAAATCTATACCGTCGTCAATATCCAAGTGCAAACACAAAGTTCAGAACCTGCTGAGCAACACGAAGAAAGCTATCATGTCCTCAATCGATAGATGAGACATCCTGAAAGTCATATCTCAATTCAGAGACATCTTTGTTTACAAGTCGTTGAGATGTGTGGAATACCAAAGGAATTAAGTGTAGTGTCTAAAAATAGATATTGAACCTTGCCACCGTCCCATCAAGCAAAAGTTGAGGCACCAAGCCAAAGAAAGGGTTGAAGAAATAAAAGCCAAAGTTGAGAAACTACTGAAAGCCAAGTTCATCTGAAACTACCAATACTCGGATTGACTCTTTATTGCTGTCTTGATGAAAAAGCGTAGTGATAAGTGGATGGAGGATGTGTGTTGATTTCACCAATCTAAATAAAGCCTGCCCAAAATATGATTATCCTCTTCCAAAAAATAGATCAACAAGCTGATTTTCTAGCGGGCCATGCTTTGCTCAATTTCATGGATGTCAATGATGGATATCATCAAATTCCATTGGCACAAGATGATTACCTACACGTGTTGACATCCTTAGGGAACACGTACTTCGACGTGGGTTTAGACCTCAATACCATGTTTGCGTTTGGCATGGTGAGGAGGGAGTTTACAAATAAAAAAGTATTGTTGAGGATGTCATTGAGGATGTAGATCGTGTTAATGGGTATAAGCCAAATGAAGAGAATGTCGATGAAACGTGGTAGAAATTACATGCTATGTTGCGTTTTTAACGTTTTTTAAAGCTTTTTTAGCACTTAAACGCTTTAAGTAGTTCAAAA
>NC_080049.1:9642551-9650051 GCF_026212465.1 Amaranthus tricolor | reverse complement strand
GGTGTGTTCTTTAATATGAGGTTCAAGACGTGAAAGCCGCTTACCATGGATCTTTTGTAGATCCTCTTTGTCAGTTGAAGACAAATGTGAGTATAACTCATACTTGTCATGCATTTTAAAAATACCAAGAGGAGGAAGGATTTCACTTGATAAGGATATAGGACCAGAATAATCCACTTCCTCTGAATCATAGAGTAGATTAAAATGATCAAAGAGAACAATTGCGAGTATGTGAACTACAAAATCGCATTGTAGAGAAGATAACAGAAGAAAAATCAACATTCTTAAGAGAAGCAATTTTCCACATCAATATAAGATGGGCATCAGTGACTAATTCGCATGAGGAGTTGCGAGAGAAGACAGTCCTAACCAAAATGTAATGCAACAATTTACCACTTAAATTCAAAGCATTGTGAGTCAATTGTTTAACAGAAGAGAAATCAGAGTATGATTCAAGAATAAACATATCCTTAGCATTTTTTAAGGCCAAAATGTTAGGAGTTTTATCATTAGCTTCATGAGAGAATTTTAACAAATCATTCATTAGGGTTTTAGAGATAATAATCTCTTTTCCTTTGACAAAACTTCTTAAAGCTTGATTTCCATCAATCAGAGGAAAAGATAAGTTTGAATAAAATACTTTCACAAGAGCCGGATATGTAGTAGAGCCAGGGTTTAATAACATACCAGGAGTAGATTGAATAAAAGCAGAGATAATCTCAAGATTTTCAAATAAAAAGAAATTGTAATCAAGAAGATCAACATAAGAAAGTGATCTCTGTCTGAAAATATCAACCCATCTCCCATATGCAGTATGATTCTCAAACCACTACTTAGGAACTTCTAAAGAGTTCAAAGGTGAGTGAACAATAGGGGTAATTGGTTCAACCATTTTGGATTTAGACCATTCACCTTTCTCTGATTTTGAACCAGATTTGTTCAGTTTTCTTTTGGGTGCCATTGAAAGAGATTTTGAAGGCTTGAAAAGGAAGGTAAAAGAGACGGTTTGAAAAGCAAAGCAGAAAGTGTAGTAGTGAGTAAATAAATGAAATGCGTTTCACTCTCTATTTAAGAGGGTATAGTACAATGCATTTGTACTTCCAATTAATTGATTTGACAATACAGGAAATGCAAAAGGTGTGTAACTTGACCGGTTGTACAATGACGTGAATAGGTGTTTGATTTGGAAATGCAATTATGAGATTAATTGGATTTAAACCAAAATCATGAACAAGATCCTAATGCATGGATGACGTCCATAAGTAATTTAAACAAACAATTTTGTTTTAAAATAATTAAATATCCTTTATTGATTAAAGGTATTTAATTAAAAATCCCATTTTTATAAAACAAATAATTTTTAAGAAATTGAAATTAAATTTTCAATTCTCAATTTCATGCATAAACACACACATATAATCACAATTAAAATAAATAATATGTAATGCTCCCCCTTAATACATACTTGGTATTTAAGTAATTAACGTCTCAATCCTTTTACTTATATGCCATTACTCCCCCTTAATTCATGCAACATCATTTAGCATGCCAAGTTCTATACGTATATAAGCTAAACGATCAGCACTTAAAGGTTTTGTAAATATATCCGCTAACTGATTTTCAGTAGGTATAAACGATAAATAAATATTACCTTTTTGAACATGATCCCTTATAAAATGGTGACGTACCTCAATGTGTTTTGTACGTGAATGTTGTACAGGATTCTTAGTAATACAAATTGCACTTGTATTATCACACTTTATTGGTATACCTTTGAAATCAATTCCAAGATCTCTAAGTTGTTGAGCAATCCATAAAATTTGAGAGCAAAATGCACCTGCAGCTATGTATTCAGCTTTAGCTGTAGATAAAGCAACTGAATTTTGCTTTTTAGAATACCACGAGATCAATGAATTTCCTAAGAATTGACATGATCCTGAGTTGCTTTTTCTATCAACTTTGTATCCAGCATAATCAGCATCTGAAAAACCAATCAAACTAAAATTTCCACAACTAGGGTACCACAGACCAAAGTCTTTAGTCCCATATAAATATCTAAAGATTCTCTTAACTGCTGTTAAGTGAGATTCTTTAGGGTTAGCTTGAAAACGAGCACATAAGCAAACACTAAACATGATATCAGGACGACTAGCAGTTAAATACAATAAAGAACCAATCATACCTCTATAAGTCTTTTGATCAACACTCTTACCATTTATATCTTGGTCTAGACTTAGAGTTGCACTCATAGGCGTATTAACGTCTTTACATTGATCCATATTGTACTTCTTTAACAAATCTTTAACATATTTACTTTGACAAATAAATATGCCATCTTTTTTTTGCTTTATTTGTAGTCCAAGAAAGAATGTTAAGTCTCCCATCATGCTCATTTCGAATTCCTTGCACATAATCTCAGAAAATTCCTTGCACAAAGAATCATTAGTAGCTCCAAACAATATATCATCAACATATACTTGAACAACTAGAATATCTTTTCCTTTAGTTTTAATGAAAAGTGTTTTATAAATTTTACCTCGTTGAAATTCATTTTCAAGTAGATGTGAGCTAAATCTGTCATACCAAGCTCTTGGAGCTTGTTTCAAGCCATTAACGCTTTATTTAGTTTGAACACATGATTAGGTAGATCAGAATTTTCAAAGCCGGGTGGTTGTTTAACATATACTTCCTCTTGCAAGTATCCATTTAAGAATGCACATTTAACATCCATATGATATAGTTTAATATTCATGTATGAAGCAAAAGCAAGCATAATACGAATAGATTCTAACCTTGCAACTGGTGCAAAAGTTTCATCATAATCTATACCTTCTTCTTGATTATAGCCTTGAGCTACCAGCCTTGCTTTATTTCTTACAATGTCTCCATCCTCATTGAGTTTATTTCGAAAGACCCATCTAGTTCCAATGATAGTACGATCTGGAGGTCTTTCAACTAGATCCAAACTTTGTTTCTTTCGAATTCATTTAATTCATTTTGCATTGCAATGATCCACTCTGCTACTTTTAATGCTTATTTAACATCCTTTGGTTCTACAAGAGAAACAAAAGCAGAAAATGCACATAGATTCTTAAGAGAGGATCGAGTTTGCGTACCTTTGTTTGAATCACTTATAATGTTTTCTGGAGGATGTTGATATGACTTTCTAATTCTTCTTCGTAATATGGATGGTGTGTTTTCATTCAAAGAACTTGTACTTACATTATTTGAGGAGTTTCTAATTGGTGTATCAAAAATAGTATCTTTAGGAACTATCTCAAGTTCTTGAGATTGGGTCTCAAGATTAGACTGTGAGTCTTCAATGTGAACAACCTGTTTTCCTTCATCATCAATAGCTTGTATGGTATTCTGCATGTTATTCCTTTTAAATGCACTAGTAACATTAACATCCAGTTCATCATCACTCAAATCATCAAAATGTTTATTAAGGTTCAACTCCTTAAATCCTTCATTTAATGTCCCATTTTCAGATTCATCAAAAACGACATGTATACTTTCTTCAACTATACCTGTACGTTTGTTCAGCACTCGATAAGCTTTACTATTTAGTGAGTATCCAAGAAATATACCTTCATCACTTCTAGCATCAAATTTACCTAAATTGTCTTTACCATTATTATGAATAAAACATTTGCAACCAAATGGTCTAAGGTATGCTATATTCGGTTTTCTTCCTTTGAATAACTCATAGGGAGTTTTCTTAAGTATAGGTCTTATAAGGCATCTATTTAAAACATAATTAGCTGTGTTAACAGCCTCAGCCCAATAGTGTTTAGCTAATCCATTTTCAATAAGTATTGTCCTAGCCATTTCTTCTAAGGTTCGATTTTTCCTTTCACCTACACCGTTTTGTTGGGGTGTCCTAGGAGCTGAAAAGTTATGGGTTATTCCATATTTTTCACAAAAGGAGTCAAAGCCTGGTTGATCAAACTCTCTCCCATGGTCACTTCTAATCGAGACTATTGGAAGGTTCAGTTGAGTTTGCATCTCTTTACAACGTCTTGAGAACGGTTTCAAGGCTTCACTTTTATCCTTCAAAAAATCAACCCATGTAAATATAGAATAATCATCAACTGTAACTAAAATGTAAGATTTACCTCTTATGCTCCGTACACGCATCGGTCCACATAAATCAATATGTAAGAGTTCACATGGTCTTGATGTACTTACCATTAAAGCATGCGTCACAAATAGAACTTTGTTTATAGTCAAGAGCTGGAAGTCCCTTAACTAGATCTTTACTTACCAACTTCTGCATGGTGTGAGTATTGATGTGACCAAGACTTCTATGCCATAGTTTTGGATTATCTGTAATAGCTTTCAAGCACTTGAAATTCTGCGCTGTAATTTCGTTAGTATGCAAGGCATAAACATTATCATTTCTAAGGGCAGTAATGAGAGTATCTTCGGTTTTAGGATTTTTAACAACACACTTTTCTTTGTCAAATGTTACTTCATTACCTTTATCACATAGTTGAGACACACTTAGCAAATTAAATTTTAGACCTTCAACTAAATAAACATTGTCAATAGTTTTAGATGGATTCTTACCAATTTTACCAACGCCTAAAATTTTGCATTTACCTTTATCTCCTAGGGTGATTGAGCCATTGCATCTTTCCTTAATTTCAGAAAATAAAGAGATTTTACCACTCATATGCCTCGAGCATCCACTATCTAGAATCCAGTTTTGTTTAACCTACAAAACAAAAAAAAAACCTTTCTCAACCTTACTTGGCTATCCATGTGATAAATTTGGAACCATATTCGGGATAGACCATGTTGGGTGGTCTTGTCCCTTTAGGAACCCATATTTGCTTTATCTGTCCACGCAATTCAAGAGGAAAGGAATTCTTGATAATATGATTTTCCTTACGTCTGTATGGACATGCAAATCTAATATGTCCTTCTTTGCAACAAAAGGTGCAAGTAGGTGTACGTTTATGTATATATGCACTTTTCACAAATGTGGTTTTACTCTTATAGTTATGTGTAACATTATTATAACCAATACCAAGTTTATCACTAGTTGGTTTTTGTCGTGTAAGCATTTTAGTGAATTTGGATTCTGATTCATTTATCTTGGTTAATGGTTGTAGATTTTTCTCAGATTCATTTTTCAAGGTTTTGATCCTAGCTTCAAGATCATTGTTCTCATTCTTAAGGTCGATAAGCTGTTTAGTCTGGCTGAGATTCTGTTCTTTCAAGACCTTGACAGTCTTTTCAAGTTTAATTTTTTTAGCTTTTAGTGAATCATTTTTATTTATGATTTCTTCACAACCTTCAGCATAATGACGTATTCTATCCACTAAGATATCTTTCTCATCTTTTAAAATCTTTTCAATTTGAAACATATTGACGAGAGTTGCAACTAATTCATCTTTTGAGCATGTGTTAAGATAGTCACGTACCTCTTTATAATTTTGATCCAAGTCATCATTGTTATCATTATCTGCCATAAGACATACATGAGCTAGTCCATCTTCACTTTCAGATTCGGATGATCCTTCAGAATCACTCCAAGTTGCAACCATCGCTTGTTTCTTCTTGTTCTTTTTGTAGGATTCCTTTTTTCTTCTTAGGAAAGTCCTTTACAATATGTTCTGTAGATCCACACTCAAAACAAGCAATTTTGTTAGTCTTAAAGTTTGAATTAGGGTTAGAAGACTCACCTTTATTTCTGGATTCAAATTTCTTAAATCTTTTTCGCATCTTCATAATTCCTTCAAGACCTTTTGTGATCAATGCAAATGGATCTTCTTCATTATCGCTTTCTTCATTATCACTTGAAGATTCATGATGTTTCTTTGCCTTTAGAGTAAGATTTTTCATGGATGGTATTACATCATTTTCTCCATTATCATGTAGGGTAAGTTCATGAGTTGTGAGTTTTCCAAGGAGATCGTCAAGTGATAGAAATCTCAAGTCTTGAGCTTCCTCAATGGCGGTGACTTTTGGACCCCATTTGGATCTTGGAAGACACCTCAAGACCTTCTGGACTTTTTCTGCATTAGTAAAAGTTTTGCCAAGAAAATTCAAACTGTTAGTAATCAAAGTAAAATAAGTAAACATTTCATTTATATTCTCATCCTTTTTCATCTTAAACATTTCGTATTGATGCATAAGGATGTTGATCTTTGTTTCCTTCACTTGACTTGTTCCTTCGTATGTCACAACCAGCTTGTCCCATATTTCTTTAGCACTTGTACATGAAGAAACTCGATTAAACTCAGTACCATTCAAAGCACAACATAATTGATTCATTTCCTATAGTTTTTGGAAACCCATTCCAAATCAGTTTGTGAATATTCGGACTCAGACTTTAGTACATCATTTCCTTGAGCGTCCTTTTTCATGGGTATCTTAGGTCCTTTGGTAATGATCTCCCAAAGTTCCATATCTTGATCAATCATGAACATTTTCATCAAGGTTTTCCAATGTGAGAAATTTGTACCGCAAAACAAAGGTGGTCTTGAACACAAACGTCCTTGAGCATACAACCCTTCTCCTATTGGATCCATCACAAGATATTTCTCTTTTTATGTGAAACTCAGCTCTGATACCAATTGAAGGTTAATAGGAGGTTGAATACTCTCTAGAGGGGGGGGGGGGGGGGGGGGGGGGGGGTGAATAGAGAGTTTGGGCTATTTAAAAATTTGTCTGGAAGCTTTTCTCAAGAGTTTAAGGAGTCTGTCAAAACTGATTTCTGGAACAGCTTTGAGTTAATTCGTAAACAATAACGTATGTGCGGAAAATAAACTTTAAAGTGTAACACACGATATGTTAACGAGGTTCGGTTCTAACCTACCTACTCCCCACCTATGGGTTCTCTTTCAACCCGTAGGATTTCAACGCCTTTTATTACAAGTCTCTTTAATAAAAGAAAAATCTCAAATCTCACAATAGAGATTCACAAGTTGAACACTTTGATAAGTATTCTTGATTAGGCGTATCAAACTTAATCTAACTCTTTTTGAACTCTTAAACCTATTACAAATGTAAGAGTTAGATGAACTAAGAAATACAACTCTTTAAACACTTAGAGAATTTCTAAATCTTAAGTCAAGAGAGAAAGAGATAAGAAGAGGTGTATCCTTAATTCTAAAATGAAGCCTTGTATTTATAGTGTTACGCCTCAACACATCATGAAAAACAATAAGGCTCCTTTCCGTTATTTTCTGTTGACCTGGTCATTCAGCGTCTGTCTTCAAGATCTTGAGGTTAACTTTAAACTGACGTGTATTGACAGCTAAAATAATTTCATCATTGTGTGCTGTAATTTGTCTTTTATATCCAATGCTATGCTGCCACGTTAGTTCTCATACAAGATAATGAAAACAAAGCAAAAACCAGATATATCAACGTTTAACATAATCATTCAAATTAATTCCTATTATTAGTATTAATTCAAATAGTCATTTTCTATTTTTAGTATTAATTCAAATAGCATCTTATTAATAGAAAACTCTATATCTTGCA